>NC_133618.1:308554438-308661938 GCF_048593235.1 Sminthopsis crassicaudata | reverse complement strand
GTTAAACCATGACACTATTTCTCCCCTGCTTCCCAGCAAGCATTACTACCACTGGGCAGGTCTTTCATCTCTGACAGAAGTGTCTTGTATGGAATAGAAGTCTTGCTGATTAGCACACCATCCTTCTACTACGACCATTTGAATGAAGTCTCTCATCTCTTCTTGTTTGGTCTATTTTTTTCTTTAAAAAAACTTAACGGATACCCTTGTTATTGCATGGATAAAATTTGCTGTTGCATCTCTCCCATCTCTATCCCCCAAAAAGCCATTTTAAAAATCAGCGAAACCAAACAATCTACCAAGAAATTATGATATTATATGCAGTGTTCACATGGTATCATTTCATGGTTCATGATTCTTCTTTGGGGCCAAGTTTAATCATTATAATTTTGAAACATTCAATTTAGATTGTTTTCTTGTGATTAGTGTAATTACATTGTTATGTATCATTGTGAATATAATAGTCATTGTGTATATTGTTTTCTTGATTCTACTTAAATTTGCATTAGTTCATGTAAATGATTCTGTGCTTTTCTGTATTTATCATCCCCATTGTTTCTAACACAATTTGATATCCAATTCTTTATGGCAGAAGTGTCGCTATAAATATTTTTATATTTAATATTATCATTCACCTCCTTAAGAGTACATGCCTAGTAATGGAATCTTTAGATCAAGGGTCTTTTTTAGTCATTTTCTGCACAAAATTCTAAATTATTTTCCAGAAAATTTGGAACAGTTCACAACTCAATCACCAATGCATTGATATGTCAGTTTATTATATTGTTAATTAGATTCAATCCATTGTTCCATCATGTTAAGATCTTTTTGGAGTTTACTTCTGTTTGCCAGTTCATTAGTTTTTCCTCCCAACTTCATACCATTCACAATTGTTTTTAGCATGTGATATATTCTTTTATCCAAGGCAGTGATTAAACTGTTGAAGAGACTGGGACTGAAGATATACATTAGAATATTATACTAAAAATCCCTTTTTAAGCTGATATTGGTCACTGCTTCAGGTACAGTTTTTCAAGAATTCCAAAGCCATCTAATTATACCATACAAGTAACTATATTTTGTTCCTACTTGTATCTGTCTGTCTTTCCATTTTGACCATCTTAGTGAATATCCCTAGTGACTATACCCCCTGTTCTTCCAACTCAAAATCTCTTACACATTCTGACAGTCTGAATATAGGAGTATTAATGATTAGCTTATTTTCCTTGCAGCATGTGTTCCAACTTTGGAATGAATATATGACCCCTGTTACATATGAGTTACAATTGTGAGGTCTCCTATTCCAAGACAAAGTACTCTTCCAAAGATCTCAATGATGACTCTTTTTAGAGTGCTGACTGTTCCAGAACAGTGACCTACACCTCTTGTGAGTAAGAGTGCTTTTGAGATTAAGGTGGAAGATTTTCATGTCAGGTTGATGGATTATGCCCTGCAGAGACCTAACTTTTTTAGGATTCCTGCTGTCTCTGTTTTTGATGCTGAAGTTAAATATTATAGTGTAGACCATATGAAGAAGCCAAGATATGTTGGCAGAGATTAATTTCTCTAAAGGGAGATGCTTAATTTGCTGAGATAACTTGGTTATGTTGTCCCCTTAGGTAGTTTGCAGAATTTCCAATTTATTCTTCACACAAAATATTCCTGTCCAAAACACACACACACACACACACACACACACACACACACACACACACACACACACACACACATTTTGAATGAAAGATTATCAGAGCATCAGTCCATCAGCTTTTTTTAATTTCCTGATCAAGACACAGAATTGGACTTTTTTTTATTCTTTTCTTTTCTTTTCTTTTTTATTTTATTATATCACTCCTAACTTAAGGATAATGAACAGTATAGGGAGGCAATATGTTATTGTATATATCTATATCTATAGATATAGATATAGATATAGATATAGATATAGATATAGATATAGATATAGATATAGATATAGATATAGATATAGATAGATATAGATAGATAGATAGATAGATCTATCTATCTATCTATATCTATATAGATAGATAGATCTATCTATCTATCTATATCTATATATATATATATATATATATATATATATAGAGAGAGAGAGAGAGAGAGAGAGAGAGAGAGAGGAGAGAGAGAGAGAGAGAGAGAGAAAGAGAGAGAGAGAGAGAGCATGTTACTGTAGCAGAAGATCCAGGTTCAAATTCTGCTTCTTAAATTTAGTACTTGTGTGACTTTAGACAAGGTTCTATACATCCCTTTGCTTCAGTGAACTCATCAGTAAAATGAGAGGATTGGACTAGATCAATGTTCTTCATCTTAGGGACTGTGACTCATTGCACAAGGTGAGTAGTCACGAGTGAGTGAGTCATAATCTGCAGTTGCAGACTTTACATTGTTTTCACTCCAAATCCACTCATCCTCCAAACTTTCTCCAGTTGTTGAAGGTACTAGAACCCTTCCAGTCACCCAGTTCAGCTTCAGACTAAGATGATTTCTGAGATTTCCTCTACTCATAAATCTATAACTCTGTTACTTGGGTTCTTAATCAGATATATTTAAGCAAGTCAGTGAAGATGAAAGTAACATATATCTATATCTATATCCATCTATATATCTTTCTTTTCACTAACTTCTAACTGACATTTAGGGTTTTCTTCAATTTAAAAAAAAAAGAAAACAACAATTTTCTAAGAAGGAATCCATAGACTCCACCAGATAGTCAAAAGAGACCATGAAAGAAAAAAATTAAAATAAAAAGGTTAAGAGTCATTCATTTAGGAGTATGGCAAATACATTTTTGTAATTTTTATTTAAATCGTTATTTTTTTTGCCTATTTAGATTTATGGCTTCTTGAAATATAAATGCTAATTTACTTAAAGACTTTGGTATAAATCCATGCTTTTCAGTGTTCTTTTTAAAGTGTGATAATGCAATCCACAAAATTTCTCTTTTATATAGATTGCATGTTCCTAGAATCATACCTAAATTCCTAGGAGATATTTTAAGTGGACTCTATCTATAAATAGCTGCTTAACATACTTTAAAATGTGGAGCTGTGGAATAATCAGATGTTATGAAGGTCAGGGGGACTTCCATTTTTCAGAATAAAGATTCTAATTTCATGTCATCAGGGTTACATAACCTCTAAACAATCCTCCATCCCTTTCCCCAGATTCTAACTTCATGTTTTCTTTCTATACTGTAAAGCCACCTCTGATTTTGTTTTGGACCCTCCCCTGATGCTATTGATGAGGAACTTTCTTGATGGATTGGTCCGAGCGATGTTTTGTGTCTCCTGAATAATATGATAGATGCTTCTCTTGACTTTCCCACTGCTTGGAGCCAGAATGCAGAAGTGTGAGTTAAAAGGTGATTAATCTTCCTAATGGGACTCTGCATTGCAAACAGGATTTTGGCCACCATGTCTTCATTAGCCTTGATAGGGCCCTGTATTACCTCAGATTAGGTAATTGGTCATTTATTATAAAGCAGAGGGTAGAGGCCTTTTGAACAAGTGTCAACTACATTAAGTCAATTTGGAATGAAGGACTGAATGAGTCCAGTTGCCAAGAAGTCATTGGGGAGTAATTTAATCTGGCATGTGGTTAAAGTCATCTTTCCTACTAAGTTCTTTGGTTAATGGAGAGAGGCAGAGTTGGTGTAGCTAGTGCTATGGGTAAGGCCCTGAGTGGTCAGAGTGTCAATATTTCTTTATTGGTATCATGAGGTCATTCTGAGCTTATGTTAGTTCAAAAGAAGGATTGTTTAGGAATTGAAACTATTTTGGAAATATTATTAAGAAGACAGGAGTCCTGGGTCCTTTTTTGAGAGAGTGTTACTGTGGTTTTGTTTGGCTGCTGCTTAAAACAAACAAACCCTAAATCAAATCAAACTAAACCAAAACTTTAACTTGTAAGGTTTAGTGAAGATAGTGCTAAAAATTAGGTTGGCCACATGTCCTCCTCCTCTTCCTCCTTCTCCTCCTCCTCCTCTTCCTCCTCTTCCTCCTCCTCCTTCTTCTCCTGCTCTTCCTCCTCCTCCTCTTCCTCTTCCTTTTCCTCCTTCTCCTCCTTCTCCTCCTCTTCCTCCTCCTCCTCTTCCTCTTCCTTTTCCTCTTCCTCCTCCTCCTCCTCCTCTTCCTCCTCCTCCTTCTCCTCCTCTTCCTTTTCCTTTTCCTTTTCCTCTTCCTCCTCTTCCTCTTCCTTTTCCTCTTCCTCCTCCTCCTCTTCCTCCTCCTTCTCCTTCTCCTCCTCCTTCTCTCCTCTTCTTTCTCTCCCTCTCTGCCTCCCTATTAAGCTCAAATGCTTGAGATGCAACTTATTTAGAGTTTTCGAGTACTATTGACCTCCACTGTTAATTCAGCCCTGTAATCTAATACTTAAAGAAGTGCTTACTGTGATTTAAAACAGAACAAAACAAAATAACAATAACAACAACAACAAACTAACAAACAATGGAAACTAGTTACATTTCCTGAGAAAGAAAAGTCAGTTCTTTAAATAGTGATAGGAAAAAAAAAAAAAAAGTCAATTATAGTCCATAAAGTTAACCCTTCCCTCGGATGTCTGGGTAGTTTCTGGCACCTTGAGAGTATTATGTTGCTGTGCCTATAGAGATTGTTTGGAAAATCTCTCAACTACACAACTGACATTTATCAATAATACTTTGCAAGGCTTGACTCACAAGTGATTCTAGTATCATAGGATCAGAGATTTAGAGAAGAGGACTTTAGAAGTCACTTGATCAAAATGCCTCATTTTCTAGATGAGAGAACATGAGAAACCAGAAAGGTCAAGTGATTGGTCTAAATTTGCCTAGATTGACTAACTTGTAAGTAGCTGAACCAGAATCCAAACCCAGTTCCTCATTCCAAAATCCAGCATTGTATTCACTTTATGCGTTCCATGTTGCTTCAGAGTCAGTTTAAAATTAATTATGAATATAATCAAAACATCCCCTGAAAGGAGCTGAAGCTCCTACATTTCTCTACTGAGACCAAGACCCATTCTGGAGGGCTTCCAGAGGCTGATGAAGTGTTGTTCTCTCTCAAAGTGCAGGAGGCAGGAGAGCCACCAGGAGGGTCCCTATCTTGAAGTCTCTCTCCTCTCCTCTCCTAGATCTCCTACCTCTTATACACTCTATTATAAATATATCATAATAGGCGTCAATCTTGTAGAATAGGTGTTATACTAAGTACTAGACTAGAAAATCATTATTGTAATTCTACTAAGTTAACATCTTGTTGTAGGATTAAATCAATCATACAGAGTTCCTGCTCTTTACAGTTTTTTCTTTCTTTGAAATACCTTTTGAATTTGACTTCTTTCTTCCTCCTGCTACCATACTGCCCTAAATAGTATTACTTCCATATTTAGATTATTGACAATTTTAAAAACAGTTCTGTTGGAAACAACCATTCTCCCCTCTAACCTATCCTGAATATTATTGCTAGATTAATTTTTCTAAATTACTCTCTTTGAGATATAGTACTTCTCAAAATTCAAGCAGTTATTCTTTTTTTCTAAGAATGAAATCCAAACTCTTCAGAATGGAACTTTGATCCTTCCTAATCTATATTTACCTTACTCATCTGATCTGATAGAGCATTACTTCTGAACATAAAACCTTGCTTAAGACTGGTTTCACTGTCCTCAAACATGCTACAAATATCTTTAATTCCATGAATTTATTCTTACCATCCTCCCAACCTAAAAGTGAATAAAATTTAAATTAGCTCTTATTAAATCTTTACCATGAACAAGGTATTGTTTTAGATTTGATATACCAAGATAGATATAACACAGAACCTGCTTCCAAGAATTTTATGATTTCAATGTGGGGAAAATATGAAGATTAAGATAATTCATGAGAGAATAGGAGTTAAGGCTACAGAGTTAATTTTAGAGTTCAAAATCTTGTAACTATAGCACCATTGAGGGAAGGTAGTCTAAAGTGTTCCCACTTTGGTTAGTTGGATTGATTGGAATGGAGGTTGTAGGACCTAAAGCATTCAAGAAAATAAGACAGAGTGTATAGTTGTAAATATGAATATTGACATTTCTAAGGCCAGGGAAAGGTGTGAAAAGGAAGACTGTGTGTCAAGTACCAATGTCCTGAAGAAAGTTTGGATAGTATTAAGGAAGTCACCAGGTAATAACCAAGAGAAGGTGCTATAGTTAGATCATGTGAACTTCTAAGGAGAGGGGGTTGTCAAGTTGCCATAGCAAATAGTGTCAGGAAATGGTTTGGGGGAACAAAGAAAATTTTATTCCTCCCTCTAGATCCTCTAAAATGAGAGTAGTAGGACATTGGAAAACGAATGCTGAGTACAGCTGGGGTAGAACCTAGATTTGGCTAATTAGAGAAGATAGGACTGCAAATAAAAGAGGCTGATGTTGAAAGTGTTGAAATGGAAGTTCCAAAGGGCACATAAGAGTGTTGATCTCATGTTTTTCCAAAAGACAGAATTTATTTTTAACCTTTTAACTTATTAAATTTTTGCTTGATTTTATTAAGTATTTAAGTTCTTAATATAGATGCATTATATCAACACATAATATTTCAGCCAGACCCTTTAAATTTTATGTCAATATGGCATTTAGGTGATATGATGGTAAGAACTCTGGACCTGGAGTCAGGAAGACCTTCCTCCAAATGCAGTCTCATATGAGTACTAACTCTGTTCCCTTATACAAGTCACTTAATCTCTCTTTGACTCAATTTCTTCATTTATAAAAAGGGGATAATAACAGTGCCTATTTCTTAGAGTTGTTGTGAGGATACCAGTGACATAGCATTTATAAAGTTCTTTTCAAACTTTAAAGAGCTAGATAAATGCCAACTTTTATTATTAAAGGTCAATCAAAACTTGGTGAAGCTTAATTAATAACACTTTATATTCATATAATACTAAATCTTTTTTAATGATGTTTATTTTTCTCCTCGTTGTTTGTAAAGAAAACTTTTTAGTATTTAATTTTTATTTTATTTTACTTTTAAATAGCATTTTATTTTTCCAAATACCTGTAAAGATAATTTTCAACATTCATCTTCACAAAATCTTGTATTACAATTTTTTTCTCTCTCCCTCTCCCTTCCTCCTCCAAGACAGCAAACAATCTGATACAGAGTAAACACGTGCAATTCTTCTAAACATATTTGTCATTTAGCATTCATTTTTACAAGATTTTGAGTTTCCTATTTTTCTCCCTCCCCTCTCCTCTTCCTAAGATGTAGCTTGATATAGGTAATATATGTACTATCATGTGAAACATATTTCCATTTTAGTCATAAGGTCTTCCTGACTCCAGGTCCAGAGTTCTTACCATCATATCACCTAAATGCCATATTGACATAAAATTTAAAGGGTCTGGCTGAAATATTATGTGTTGATATAATGTGAAAAAATAAATTTATAAAAAGAAAAAGTACACAAGAAAGAATAAAATAGATTAAAAAAAAGTTTGGTTTGATTTGTATTCAGAGTCCATCAGTTCTTTATTTGGAAATGAAAAGCATTTTCCTTCATGAGTGCTTTGCACTTGTTTTGGATCATTGTATTGCTGATACTGGGTATAGTGTTTTATTGGTTCTGCTCATTTTATTTTGCATTAGCTATAAAAGTCTTTACAGATTTTGCTAAAAATTTGCAGCTCATCAGTTCTTATTGCATCATAGTATTACATTACACATATACCATAGTGTTTTCAGTCATGCCTCAATTGATGGGCATCCCCTAAATTTCCAATATTTTGTCACCATAAAAGGGCTGCTGTAAATATTTTTGCACATGTACATTTTTTTATTTTTTGCAATCAATTTGTGATAAAGATCTAATAATTATATTGCTGGATCAAAAGTATGCACAGTTTGATTGCTCTTTGGGCATAGTTAAAAATTGCTCTCCAGTATCAGTTCACAACTCTATCAACACTGCATGTGTCCCAAATTTCCCACATTCTCTCCAATATTTATAACTTTCTTTTTATGTCATATTAACTAATCTGACAAGTGTAAGATTCTATCTCAGAGTTGTTTTAATTTGTATTTATTTAATCAAAAGTGACTTAAAGACTTCTTCATATAACTTAGATGGCTTTTTTTTTCATCTGCAAAATGCTTCTTCATATCCTATGACCATTTATCAGCAGGGGAATGACTTATATTCTTATCAATTTTACTCAGTTCTCTATATAATTGAAAAATGAGCCGTTTGTCAGAGACACTTGCTGTTAAGATGGTTTCCCATATTTTTTGCTATCTTTCTAATTTTGGTTGTATTGGTTTTATTCATACAAAAGCTTATTATTTTAATGAAATCAAAACCATTTTGCATTTTGTAATGCTCTCTATTTCTTATTTGGACATGAATTCTTCCCCTCTTTATAGATCTGACAGGTAAATCTTGCTCTTCTGATTTGCTTATGGGGTCTCTCTTTATGAGTAAATCTTACACCCATTTTGACCTTATCTTGGTATATGGTGTGCTATATGTCTTTTTTAAAATAATTTTCCCTCGTGGCTCAATCTGGTAAGTCAAGTACAAAGGACAAGCTAGACTCAAAGTAAGAAAGACTTTCTCTCAGCTCTATCCCTTTTTTGTCTCCTTTCTGAAGGTGAAAATAGGGTCTAATTTTTAACTTCTATTTGACAGGATTAAAAAGCTATTTGTTTTGCAGCCAAGTAGAAAGGGTATCCTTTCTGAAAGATGTGCTTTGGTTGTCCCAGATTATACAATAGAATAGTTTCCAGAAACATGACCTGAAATGTCTATAGTTAAGAGAAAACCCATACTACTGTTTCTGTTGAGCATGTTGAGTCATAAGCACTGAGGTATAACAGGCCAATTCTTTTTGATTTGGGGGTTTAAAAAGAAGTAAGAAATCTGAGATATTACCAACAAATATTAAGCAAGGAAATCCTGTACCTTAAAAGTAGCTTAAAAAAAAAAGAGAGAGAGAGAGAGAGAGAGAGAGAAAATATTAAAGCACCATCCAATAGGAGGATGTCAGATAAACAAGAGGAAAAGCTATGGCTTTCTAGTAGTCATGTTTCCCCTGGATTTCCAGCTGTCACACCTTTTCTCTTGGTATCTTGCTTGCTAGTTGTGATATTGAGAGGACATCTGACTAAAATCAGAATGGATTTTCCCTTTGTTATATTTTTTTTAAATTTCTAAATTAAAAAAAAATAAACTGTGGGTCATTGTTTTTAAAAGTATAATGTGTTAGGACAATGTTGTAACAATTTGCAAAAAATAAAACAAAACAAAACAAAACAAAAAACCAGTAGATTTTTTTTCTTTTAAATTAAAGGGAATAGTAAAACTTTGCCAGATGTTGAAATGAATAGTAACCAAGTGATTCAATCAGGAATCTCTTGTGAGAAGATGGACTCTCTCCATCAATGTCAGGGAATGAAATCGTCTCGGATTCACCCAGCAATTCCATCTGGTTGTTGCAATTAGGAGCTGAAGATGACGGGAAGTTAAATGGCTGTCTTTATGAAACAAAACAAAACAGAAAAGGGAACAGCTGGGGGACTGGATAGCTCAGGGACAGAGAATAGGATCTAGAAAGAATAGTCTTTCATTTGTAGCCTCTGGTTAGAGTGCAGAATGGGTTTGTATGAACTGAAGGGACCTGCCATGTCATAGTAGTTAACTGTCACTTGCTTGGCAGGCAGTCATAGGTCAATGGGGGAAAATGGGCTTAGATTTCTAATGAATAATATCAAAAATACACTTAGGTGACATAAATGTAATGCTTTAAGTTTTATAATGTATTTTACATGTGCTACCTCATTTGATTTTCACAGCACTGGAAGTAAGGGGTTATTTTTATTTTTATTTTGATGTTTTCATTAATAAAGGGAACTCCATGTTCATATTAATACTTGCTTTGCAAATTATTGTCTTTTCAAAGTTCCAGGATTACTTGACTTTCTCAGGGTGATACAACTAGGATAGAAACATCAGGAGGAGGAACCAGAGTGATTTAATGACTTTCTTAGGTTCACACTGCCACTAAAGTCTGTGACTGGATTTGAATCCAGGCCTTTCTGACTCCAACATTTAATAATATCCCTGAACAATCATTTTGCTAAGAAATTAGGAATTGGAATGATAGGATCATACCAATTTTGAGTGAGAAGGAATTTTTGCAATGATTTAGTCTCCCTCCCCCATTTTGCAAATGAAGAAACAGAAATAGGAGTAAATGATAAAAATAAAACTAGAATCTTTTCTCTTTAATTTCAGGTCAGTACTCTGATCACTGAAGACCTAGAGTACTGATCACATATTATTTGTAGTCCTCCTCATTGCAAAATTTCCCCAGGATTTCTCCATGTCACATCAGGGTCTTGAATTGTGCAGCTAACAATACTAGCATGTGAGCAAACAGGAAACTTCTTTATCTTGGGGCTAATGAGCTAAAACCTTTCATTCAATATTTTTGACAGCCAAATATGGGTGATTGTCAAGGGGTATATCATGCTGAGAAGATTAGCTGTAACCCTGTTTGGGCTTTGCAACAGGTTCCGCCCTCATGCCTGACAACAAACTGGGAGCAAGGTTACTGGGGTGCCACTTCATTAGAGAGGGAGAAGTCTATTCAAGCAGTCTCATCTGTTGAGTAGATAGAGTGGCTCTAACAAAAGGGATGACAGATTAGGAACTGTCTGGTAGCTAATGTACTGTTTACTGCAGTATAAATGACTAGTGTTTGGGAAATGACAGATGAGAGAGAGCACATGTTGCTGGCTTTAATGATTTCCAGATTTTGATAGCAGAGGATAGTCACGCTTGGCAGAGATATTTGGGGAGGGGGTGCCAAAAACTGGGGGGTCTTGGGAAGAAGAGAATGAAAAAAAGGCCTGTTCAACTTGTATTCACCAATTCATTTACAATACACTTAGCAGGGTCTGAAACCAACTCTTCTGTAGCTTTTCTTCTCCCCATCCCATCCCCACCCCTAGGCTGTCCCAAGGGCAGCTTTCATTTTGTAATGCAGTAATCATCCCACAGAAGAAAAAGCACAAGGAATATGTCTGGGGTCCTAAGAGAAAATGATGTAGGTATAAAAATAGCTTATTAGAAAAAATAGAAATTCAGAGAAGCACTTACTCCATGTGTTTTTTTTTTTTGACTGAATTTGTAGAGACATAGGTAACCCAGAGACTAATCTTTTTTGATTTTAAGAAATATTTTTTCAAGCAAAAGGTCACAAGGCATTTGCAGCTTTACTAGTCATTCACATTCATTTTCAGTGTTCAGTAATAGTGATGGAAATAATAAGTTCTATCAGTATGAGGAGTATGTTTAAAGCATTAAAAATGGAATCTGGAATATCTGAGTTCTGATTCTGCTTTGGACATCTACTAGCTTCTAGGCAAATCATTTCTTATTTATGCTTCTCAGGACTTTCTAAAATGTCTCTACTAAAACAATAAGTCATGATTTACATCTGTGGAGGGCATTCCTTATCATTGCTGATAAGTTTATTTTTTTGTTTAATATATTTCCACAATAAAGGTAATTTTTAACATTAGTTTTTAAAACTTTGAGTTACAAATGCTCTCTTCTTCCTTCCCCACCCCTCTTCATTGAGACGACAAGTTGATATAAATTATATATGTATAATTTTATAAAACATATTTCCATATTAGTCATATTGTGAAAGAAAACATAGATTAAAAAACTTTAAAAATTAAAAAGTTTTTTTAAAAGTATGTTTTAGTCTTTATTCAGATATCATCAGTTTTTTTCTTGGGGGATAAATAGTGTTTTTCATCATAAGTTCTTTTGTTGTCTTGTCATTGTATTGGTGATAATAGCTAAGCCATTCACAACTGATCATCTTACAATATTGCTATTATTTTGTACACAGTGCATTTCAATTGCATCAACTTCTGTAAGACTTTCCAGATTTTTTTGAGAAAATCCTGTTTGTCATTTTCTAATTAAACTTTTTTTGAGAGGCAATTGGGATTAAGTGACTTGCCCAGGATCACACTGCTAATAAATGTTAAATGTCTGAGGCTGGATTTGAACTCAGGTCCTCCTAACTCCAGGGTCAGTATTCTATCTATTGCACCATCCAGCTGCCCCTGCTCAGCATTTTTTATTGCATAATAATATTCCATCACAATCACATACCACAATTTGTTCAGCCATGCCTCAATTGATGGGTATCCCTCAATTTCCCATTTTTTTTTTTGCCATGATAAAAGAGCTGCTTTAAATGTTTTTTGTACATAGAGGTCCTTTTCCTTTTTGTTTTTTATCTTTTTGGGGGGATACAGAGTTCATAGTAATATTGCTAGGTCAAAAGGTATGCATGGTTTTATAGCCCTTTGAGCAGAGTTCCAAATTATTCTATACAATGGTCGAACCAGTTCACAACTCCACCAACAGTGCCTTCGTGTCTCATTTTCCCCACATTCTCTCCAGCATTTGTTATTCTCCTTTTTTGTCTTTGTTAGCCAATTTAATAGATACAAGATAGTACCTCATCATTATTTTAATATGCATTTCCCCAATTAATAGTGTTTTAGAGCACTGTTTTTTTCCATTTTTCTATAGATAGCTTTGATTACATCATCTGAAATCTGTTCATATCATTTGATTTAGTAAATTGGAGAGTAACTTACTTTTAGAACTTTTTAGAAGTTTGACTCAGTTTTCTATGTTTGAGAAATGAAGATTTTATCAAAGAAACTTGCTTCAAATTTTTTTTACATTTACAATTGCTAATTATATTTCCCTCTATCCTATTTCCTTTTCTGTTTCTATTCTTTTTCCCCTTTCACCTCCTCAAAACTGTTTTGCTTCTGATTACTGAATTCCTAATCTGCCCTCTCTTATATCATCTCTTCCCCTCCCTCCCCTACCCTCTGCTTCTATCCCTTCTCCTGTACTTTCCTGTAGGATAAGGTAGATTTCTATTCCCAACTGAGCATGGATGTCATTTCCTCATTTAGTAAGTTCTGATGAGAGTAAAGTTCACTCACTCACTTCTTTTCATCTCTCCCATCTTTTCCTTCATTGTTAAAGATTTTTCTTGCTTTGTATGTGAGATAATTTGCCCTATTCTATCTTTCCCTTTCCCTTTCTTGCAGGTCTTTCCTTTCTCATTCCTTAATTTTCTTTTAGACATTATACCTTTATATTCAATATATATATATATATATATATATGTGCCCTCCATCTATATATTCTTTCTAAATGCCCTAATAATGAGAAAGTTCTTATGAGTTACACATATCATGTTCCCATATAGGAATGTAAACAGCTTAACTTTTGTAAGTTTCTTATGCTTTCTCTTTCCTGTTTACTCTTTTATAATATTCTTGAGTCTTGTTTATAAAAGCCAAATTTTCTAATTGTATTTTTAAATTATTTTTAAATTTTTATTGTTATTTATCTACTTTGTGAGGCAATTGAGGTTAAGTGATTTGCCCAGGGTCATACAGCTAGTAAGTATTAAGTGTCTGAGGCCAGATTTGAACTTAGAGTCTCCTGACTCCAGGACTGGTGCTCTATTTACTATGCCATCTAGCTGTCCCTCAAATTGTCTGTTCAGCTTTTCATAAAGAATGTTTGAAAGTCCTCTCTTTCACTTAATATCCATTTTTCTCTTGAAGGATTATACTCATTTTTGCTGGGTAGACGATTTTTGGTTGTAATACTATCTCCTTTGCCCTCCAGAACATTATATTCCAAGTCTGCTAATATTTTAATATAGAAGCAGCTAAATCTTTTGTTATCCTGACTGTGGCTCCATCATTGTTTCTTTTTGGCTACTTGAAATATTTTTCTCCTTGACCTGGGAGCTCTGAAATGTGGCTCTCATATTCCTGGGAGTTTTCATTTGGGGATCTCTTTCAGGTGGTATTCAGTGGATTATTTCAATTTCTACTTTACGCTTTGGTTTTAGAATATCAGGACAGTTTTCTCTGATAATTTCTTATAAGGTTATAAGGTTCTTATAACCAGATTCTTTTTTTGGATTATGACTTTCAGGTACTCCAATAATTTTCAAATTACCTCTCCTGGATCTATTTTCCAGATCAGGTATTTTTCCAAGAAGCTATTTCACATTGTCTTCTTGTTTTTTGTTTTTTTGTTTTTTGTTTTTTATTTTTGGTTTTCTTTTTATTGTTTCTTGGTTTCTCATAAAAGTCATTAACTTTTATTTGCTCAATTCTAATTTTTAATGAATTAGTTTTTTCAGTGATCTTTTGTAGCTCCTTTTCCATTTTTCTTCAGTGAATTTTTTCAGTGAATTCAGTGCTTCTTTTTCCATTTGGCCAATTTTGCTACTCAGTGAATTCTTCTTCTCTTTGTTTTTTTTTTTGTTTGTTTGTTTTGTTTTGGTTTGGTTTTTTTGTATTTTTTTTTACAAACCATATAACCTAACCTATTTTTAAGGTGTTATTTTCATCAGTATTTTTATTTTTGTGTCTTCTTTATCAAGCTGTTAATTCTTTTTTCATGATTTTCTTGCATTACCATCATTTTTCTTCCCAATATTCCTTCTGCCTCTTTTACTTGATTTTCACAAAATCTTTTTTTTTTTGAGTTCTTCCATGGCCTGAGACGAATTCATATTTTACTTAGAGGCTTTGAATATAGGAAATTTGACTTTTTTTTTTATCTTCTTCAGAGTGTATATTTTATTCCTCCTTATCAACACTGTAATTTTTTATGTTCAGAATTTTTTCTGTTGCTTTTTCATATTTTTAGTCTATTTCTTTGCTTTTAATTCTTTTTTTTTATTTTTTTATTTTTTTAAAATTAAGGCAATTAGGGTTAAGTGACTTGCTCAGGCTCACACAGCTAGGAAGTGTTAAGTATCTGAGACCAGATTTAAACTCATGTCCTCCTGACTTCAAGGCTGGTGCTCTAGCCACTATGCCAATTAGTGGCCCCTTGACTTTTAATTCTTTGTTAAAATAGGGCTCTCTTTCCAGGATGGATGGTACATTGTTCCAAGCCTTGGGAGATTTGCCCAGCTGTTTTTAGAGATCCTTCTAGAGACATGTAAATTTTCAGTTCTTTCAAACACAGTATGAAGAGATGTATGTTTACTATTCTTGTGGCTTGCGCTCTGGTCTGTGAGTGACCACAAGCCCTCTTTTCTTACCCTGGAGGTGTAAGGAGGGTCTCTGTTCCACTGTGGCTATAACCTAGTGCTTCTACTTGTTCTAGGACTGCCATCCAGACAAAGCAACCAAATCTGGCTTCAAGGCTGGCAAGTGACCCTTTAATACAAACACCTATAACATAAAACTGCAACCTTGGTCTTCTCACCCCCTTAGCCCCCCAAACAAAGTAAAATAACATCAAGCTTGTACTTTTAAAGCCACTCATGTTATATTAGAGTATCAAAGATCAAGACTTTGATCCTTTGGTTTCATATTTTGACCTTCTCATTAGACCTTTTAAAAGGGAAATCATATAGAATTCTTTTGTTAGCAGTTATGATTAAATGTAATTCAATGTACTATGAATATAATTTGTCAGTCCACCATTCAATAAGCATTTATTGAGTGATTACTACATTCCAGAGTTATAGAGAAAGATAAAATCTGTCACTGAGATTGAGAAGCACATGCTCTAATGGAGAAAACAACATGCAAATAAACAAATACCTGCAAGATACATACAGGACAAATTGGAGACTGTTTCAGAGGAAAAGCACTAATAGAGAGGAAAAAAAGAAAAGGAAGGATTGCAGAAGACACAATTTTAGCCGAGATTTTGAAGGAAGCAAGAGGCCAAAAGTAGGAGATAAGAAGAGAGAAGAGCATTCTTGGGATGGAGGACAGCCATTTCAACTCCACAGAGTTGGGATACTGTGTTTTTGTGTGAGGAGCAGCAAAGGCAGTCTCAGTAGATCACTGAGGATGTGGAGGCAAATAATGATAAGAAGGGTGAAAAGATAGGAGAGGGCCCAGCCTGTGAAAGGTTTTAATAGCTAAATAAAGCATTAAAAAAATAGCATCTTATATTTTATCCGACAAGTAATAGGGAGTCATTGGAGGAGAGAGCAACATGGTCAGACTTGCACTATATGTAGGTGCTAAGGGAAAAAAGATGAGATCTTTACCCTTAGGGAAATTATTACAAATATTAGAACTTCCTTCCTTTTGAAAAAAGAAAAAACTGAAACTGGAAGGGAAAAGTTTAAAATTAGTGATCGCTGACTTTGGCCAGGGTTCTGTGCCCTGACATAGGTAGGCCTAAGAGAACAAGTGATCTATTAACAGGTTTTCTTGATTTTCTGCATCATCTTCCTATCTTTCTGCCCATATTTATTCATATTTATTTCTTATCTGTGTTTCACCTTATCTTATATCTCTCTCACTTTATTTTTTCCTTCCTTTTGATATTTTTTGGTTTTCCTGTGTTTTCTCAGCATATTTTACAGTGTGAATTGTTTTCTTTTTATGCATCTATAATAGTATTTATATTAATGTTTATATTAGTGTTTTGCTTTATGTTTTAACCATTATTTTCTTTCTCTGACCCCATCTTCTTGTTCTTTCTTCTTGTATTTGCTGTTGCTGTTCATCTTGTTCCTGCTCATTTTCTCTTCTTTTTCCTTCTTTCTTTTTATCTTTTCTTCTACTCCTCTTCTCCTTTCCCTTCTCTTCTTTCTTCTACCTTTTTCCTTTTCCTCCTCTCTGTCCTACCTAAATATGTTTAGTAACTACTTAACTTTATTGACTTTATATCTTTATTAAAGATTGTATTTCAATTTTAGGCTCTTTTTAAAAAAAAAATACCTACTTACTCCTTACCACTACTACCTTTTTTGTAGATTGCTTGTGCATGGCCTTGACACTTCTAGTTGTGACAGTCTTTCTCTGTTTATTGTTCTTTTTGGAAATCAGTTGTCTGTCTTTATTAGAATTCTTCAGTCAACCTTCTACCTTGAAGGAAGGTCCTTAGGCCATATATTTGACACTCATGTTCTGTTAGATGTGTCCAATCATGCTCAAAAGAATCTTTCTTTTTTATGCCAGAGCATAGTGAAATATCAACAAGGAAGCATTTAAGAGACAAAGCATTCCTTACATCTACTACAGCCCAATCACTTTACAGATGAATGAATGAATGAAAATAAGTGTTTATTATGTATTAGTAACTGGAGATAAAAATACAAACCTGGGGCCATACCTTCCCTCAAGTAGTTTGTATACAATTGGGGAAAACAGCACCCCAATTGTATATAAACAAAATTTACATATAAATATATGTTTATATTTATATATTTATTATATATAATATATAATAACATACTTATTATATATAATTACAAATTATATATTTACATATAAATATATAAATTTAAAGGGAATGATAGGCTTTTATGAGAATTTTGATTGAGGAATCATAGAGATTATGATTAGAGGCAAAGTACAGTTGATTGCCTTAGAATTTCTAGTAGCAATGTTAGTATCAAGAAGCATACTGAAATCTAGAAAGATAAAAAACAAACAAAACAAGACTTACTTCTAGTCATATGATTAATATGCAGCAGCAGAACCAGACAGAGTTAGGACCATTGCCTCCTGATTTCTAGTCCCCTGATTTTCCTATATGATAAGGGCCAGTTGATGCTCCCTAAATTAAATCTAAGAACCACTTTGTTTTGACAAATATTTTGAAGATTTTTTGCTTTGAAATAGGTTCTGTACTTAATTTGGAATCTATACAGTATTTATTAGGAAATCTTATGATTTCAGAGGTAGAAATCAAAATTTGGGACCCATTCCTTACCTTTTTTCTACACTGAAATAAAGATCAGAGGTATCAAGCAGCCTATATATTTTGAAGCTCTAATAAGTATTATTATGTATTTAGAATAAAAATTCTGTTTTATTTGTCATAATATTTTTTTAAAATCTCCCTCAAAGGAATTTACAAACTAACATAAATATATTATCAAATAGTAGGTGAAATGAAATTGGCATACTAACAGTCCTTTTAGAGGTTAAACTGGGAAAAATAATAAGAGAGCCACAATAATTCTATAGAAATTTAAAGAGATTTTCTGTAGCTTTTTGGGATCTATAAGGAGTTCAAAAAATAGCATTTACTGTAGGTGTTTTAAGGATGGCTGGGATATTTGATGGGCAGAAATGGCATAATAAGAAGAGGTAGGCACAATTGAGAAAATATGCATCATATCCAGGTCTATGAATCAATTCCAGTTGTCAAAAAGCACTTATTAAGAGTCTACTATATGCTGAGGATTGTGCTCAATGCTGAGAAATTTCATTTAAAGATAGAAATAGTTCCTGCCATTAGGAAATTAAAAATCTAATATAAGTGACAACATGTAAAAAAAGGTAACACCAGAGATAAGATACTAGCTTTGAGGAGAATCTGGAAAAGCTTCTTGGAAACCACAACATCTCCAGTCATCCTGATCTCAGCCTGGCCACTGGACCCAGGTGGCTCTGGAGGAAAATATGAGGCAGGTGATCTGCACAGGACTCCCTCATGTCAATCCACTTCACTTGCATGTTATGGTACTCTTCGAGAATGAAGGGCAAACAACAACTATAGGGACTGGGGATAAAGAAAGATAAGTGAGTTAAGAAATTATATAACCGTATGCAAAGTAAATTTGAGAATAGATTATGGATAACCCTCAACTCCAGAATAAGGAGTGTTAATTGTATTTGAAAGTCAGAAAGGAAATAAGTAAGGAATTTGAGACAGGAGAATAGTATGATGAAACTTTGCTATAGGAAGATTAATTTGCTCTCTAGGTTGGAGTTCTTTAATACCCTAGTTCACATATAATACCTGCAGAACACTTCATTCAAAAAGAGTTAATTCTAGGTTAAGTGATTTTGTTACTTGCTGTTTTGAGCCAAAAGATTTATTTTGTCCTAAATTTACATATGTCCAAGAGAACTTGAAGCTTCTTGGGACTTGTATTAAGAATTCCATTTAGTCTAACTATATTTTCTAAAAAGCACAGGTTTTGTTAATGGTAGGACTATATATACAAATAATCTAAAATATTGGATCATTGATTGATTTTGATTTTATAAAATTATATTCTTGCTACTGATGGTGATGGTTAGAATCTCCTGAAATTGCCATAACAGAATCAGTCTTTAGTAAATATTTGAAAGGTTAAAAATAAGTCAAGTGATGAATTTGAAAGACCTGAAACAAAGGCTTCCAGAAGGTATCTTTTTAGTGCTAAAATTGTGAATATAAAGTAGCAACTATATAATGGGGATGATTTCTGCTTTGTGCATCTATTGACTTTTTTTTAGCTTTTTTAAATACTTAAATAAGCAGTAGTAATAGTAGTAGTTGTAGTATAGTAGCAATAATAATAGTAGAAGTAGTAGTAGTAGCAGCAGCAGCAGCTAGCATTAAAGTACTTTAAAATGTATGAAATATAAACTACTTTACAAATATTATCTCATTTGATCCTCATAAACAACTCTGGGAGATAGGTGCTATTTTTATCTCCATTTTACAGATGAAGAAAGCAAAGCTCACGTAGGTTGTAGCTGTGTAATGAATTCGGGTCTTCCTTATTCCAAGTCTACTTCTACATCATCTTGTGGCCAAATCAGTAGAAGAGATTCAAGGAATGCTCCAAACATTGCAGCTTAGGATAGAAGATTGTCAAGAAAAGGAAAACAGTTTTGTTTATTATAAAGTTCTATATAAATGTGAACTATTTAGTTTTGAATTTAGTATTGAATCAACATTTTTGTTACTTACTATGTCACTTTACATCCTCGAATACTAGTTTCCTCGTTCTAAAAATGTGATTTGGTCTAGATGATTTCCAAGGTCTCTTCTTGCTCCAAATTCTATGATCTTAAATATTTTGGTCTTTATATTTATTTTAAATAACAAAATTCAAAATAATTGTAATAATAAATTTAATAAAAATGAATTTAAATAATAAAATTTAAATAAATATATATATAAATCAAATTAAATTTTAAATTATTAAGAAAAATTCATATGTATTATCATTAACATATCTGAAACATGGAAAAGATGGGTTATTTTTGTTCCAGTTTATAAGTGTAAAATATCAACAAAATTAACAAAGTTGAGATGGGAAAATTTTTAAAGTCATAGCTTGAGTTACCTACATTGGATTATGACAAAAAATATTAAATAATTTATGAGTGAGCATTGTTCTTTTTAAAATAGACTTTGCTCTCTAGTCTTATTACAATTTTCTTTTTTGGGGTAGTTTTTTAATGTATTCTTTTCATGATATAAAACATGACATTTTTGGCCTTTTCATGAAAATGAATTTGATATTCTCCTTTGACAGCTATTCATGTGAAAAGAACAGCTCCTATTTCTGTCCATTGCCTTCATGTAGTTATTTCTAGAAAGAACTGAAATTGTTTTTTCCAAAAAGTTGCTTTATACCAATAGAAGCTTTTATTTGAGGAGCATAGTGCACTTAAACCAGTCGTTGTGCTATATTCCCATTCATATATTTGAACTAGAAAACTCAATTTCTAAAGTCCTTTCATGTTCTAAAGTCTTTTATTTTATTTCTATCCAGAGGAAATCTAAGGCTATAAATGGTTTGCCAAGATACACTTTCATTGAATAAAATAATATTTGTCCTTTGCTCTCAATGTTTAGTGATATATGTCTTAGCTCTCACTGTTGTTTATCCAATGTAGCGCATTTGTTTCACCTCACTCATTTGCCATTTGGGTTTGTTCCTCTGGAGAGAGAGGATTTCTCTTATAGTTCAAAATGAACATAAAGTACCAATAAAGGCACTATTTGGCTCCTGGTACAGTATTTAGGTAATTGGATGAAGTGCAAAACCACAGAATTTTGGAGTTAATGGAAGCTCAATGGCCATCTAGTGTAAACCATATGTAAAAGAAATTCATATTTAACATACCTGACAAGTTACCATTTAGTCTCTGAACGAAGCCCTAAAATTAGAGGTAATCCATCCCCCTCCTGGATAGTTCTAATTGTAAAGAAATTTTTCTTGACATCATGCTTATATTTGCCTATGAAACTTTTACTCATTGTACTGCTTCAGTTTTCTGGCACTAAACAGACCAAAACGAATCACTCTTTCTATGTCAGCCCTTCCAATACTAGAACACTATCTTTTCACCCTTAAGGTTTCTTCCTCCTTTCTGTCCCCCCACCCTGAGATAAGCATTCCCTTTTGCTTCAAGCAGTCTACATGTGACCATGTTTTGAGATGCATAGCTCATCCTGGATCACCTTCCTGTGGACAACTTCTAGCTTATGAATGAATGAATAAATGAGGAGGGAAAAAAAAGTCTGCTATTTGCCAAACATTGTCCTAATCACTTGGGATATAAACAGGAAAATCAATGCCTACTTTCAAAGAGCTCACACTTTTATTGAGGGAGCAGCAAATTAAAAAAAAAAAAAAAAAAGCTTAGTTTCAGGATAGTCTGAAAATCCTTGAAGTCCTAAGGAACAGGGATGGTATGAAGTCCCAATGATTTTTAGGAGATATGTCCTTAGTAGTTCCATCAATAGGTCCATCAGTGAATGGTGAGATATGGAGGACTTTGAAGGGCAAATGCTATGCTCTTATAGCCATCCATCTCATTAGAAGAAATAAAATTGATGACTCATGGAATGTGGAACCCAGAACTGAATACAGTACTTTAGAGTAGGTCAGACTGGAATAGCATATAGAAAGACTATCACTTCCTTATTCTGCTAATAATGCAGTCCAAAATTGTATTCTATTTTTCCTTATATCATTCTCTAGACTTATTTTGAGGGTGCATTTCACTCAAAGTCCCATATCCATTTCAGGTAAACTGCTATTGAATCATGCTATCCTCCCTCGTTCTTGTATTTGTGAATCTGATTTTTTTTTAATACATCCAATATAAGACTTTACATATGTCCCTACTGAATGTCATTTAATTAGATTCATCCCTGTGTCCTGGCCAATCAAGTTTTTTATTGGATCCAGATTCTTAACGTCTAGCATGCTAGATATCCCTCCATGCTCTTTGTCATGTGTAAACTTCATAGTAATATCATCTATATCACTGAAAAAAATATTAAACAATAGAAGACCAAAACAGTTCTTTGGGGCACTGCAATGGAAATTTCCTGTCAAGCTGACATTAAACCATCAATAGGCATTCAATGGTTCTGAATCCTGTTATTTGTATTATCCTGTAGTCCAGGACTTCTTAAGCTTTTTCTGCTTGTAAACCCTTTTCACCTCAGAAATTTATATGTATATAGGCATATAAAGTAGGTATACAAATCCAAACATTTATTGATAATAAATAATAATCCATGATCCCACATTCAGTTACATGACCCCAAATGGGGTTACAAAACACAATTTAAAAAGCTTTGCTTTAGTCTACAACTCTCCATATTTTCTACAATAATATGAAATATTTCATCAAATGATTTGGAAATCTAGGTGCACGACATTTGTAGTACTTTTGTGATATAAAAATTTAGTAGTCCAGTTTAACCTATTCTTTGTAGTCATTTTCTTTTCTAGATGCTCACTTATGCATCCCTTTAGTGGCTCATTCTAGAATTTTCACAGGAATTGAAGTCAAGCTGAGTAGCTTATTGTTTATAGATTAATTTTATATGCTTTTCCCCTTAAATATTTCACTGTCTTTATAATGTAAACATAATTCTGATCTCTTGCAGAAATCAGCTTCATTTACTCTCTAGTGCAAGGCGCTTGGATAAGGATAAGGATAGTATCTGTGATTTCATTCATATTAGGAATTCCTGAATAAAGGAATACCTATGAGTGCAGGTTGGTACCTTCCCTGAAAATTATAGTGTAAGAGAATGCCTTGAGCAATGGTATCAAGCTCATTAAACTATACAGAAGGATTCCCATGAGCTGCATATTGACTTAGAAAAGCACATGTTTATATATTTATTTTTAATTAATTTATTTTGTATAATAATTCTCAATAAAATTTTAATTTCTTGGGAGTGATGTGGGCCACATGTGATATTTGACACCTCTCACCTAGCATACCAAGAGATTAAAATGCCTTGCCCAGGAGTAGAAAACCAGTATGCCTCTGATATGGGATTTGAAACTGGTGTTTTCTCAGTTCCAAGGTCCATTCCATATCTATTATGATATGCTTCCTTTCAAGGTTACTTAGAATAAAAAAAGTAAGACAATTGTTGTGATACTTGGATGTTAGAAAATATTTAGTACAAAACTTCCTTTAATTATTGTAGAAAAGTTCCCAGGTACATAAAGATTTTCCTAATTTTAGATAACATAGTGACAAGTTAGCTTCAACTTTCTCAGAATCTTACTTGGAAAGTGTTACTTCCTGGAAAAAGTGTCAACAATACACAAAAAGGGGGACCCAGATATTTTACCACTTCTTCCCTCACCCCCTTCCTTTCAGTGGCTATGGTGATCAGAAGAACCATGCAGTCAAAGGTGATCTTCCCCTTTCCCCTTTTGCCTTTAGGTGGGGAAACAGGAAAAACAAACAAAGGAAAACTTGAGATTTAATTTGGACTGGGACTAAATTCACATTGTCATCATTTTTTTTAAAAGAAGTTAAAACAAGGGGCGCTTAAGGACATATAAATTGGCAGCAGATTGTGGTTTATGGTAATGGCGGTCCCAAAGGAATGAGTCTCTTTTGGTGACATTGAAGTAAATTGCATTACTCAAGATGTATACTAAGGAGGATGGATAATGAGATGTGTATGGAGAAGGAGAGATTGCTGTTTTTATTGCATTGTTGATGATCTAAATGAATGGAAGAAGAAAGGAAAGGGAAAGAGGGTACCAAGTGGGGGCGTCAGTTAATTTCTATAGAAATTGTGAAGCCACATACCATCCTCTGGATCACAGAAAAGCCACTACTGTTGGGTAGATTTGGGTAGATAAATAACTCCTAATTCCTAACATTCCAAACTCACTTGAAAGTCCTAATTTCTCATCATCCAAATGAGATCAGGTTTGACTATATTGTCTTGGGAATGATATTATTTTATATTTGGAGTTTCGTGCTGCCAAGAAATCAGTGTGGAATTACTTCCTATCCATCGTCTCATTCTATAACTAGCCAGAGTTAGGAAATGAACATAGAGTCATAGATTTTATGTAAAATCATGGCCTCAAGTGATTTTCATATGAAAGAGATGCAAAGAAGTTTCAGTTGACCTCAGCTTTCTAAACTAAAATTTATTTTATAGCTACTTGTCTTTTTTCCTCTGCTGTTTCACTCTTCTCTAAAAAAAAGTTGCTAGGGATATAGAGGGATAGGGGAGATAACCCTTCAAATATCAAATTCAATGCTGTACCATAGTTCACTTTGTTAGAGGGAATTTAAATTTCTTATTCACCTCTATTCCTTAAATCAAGCATAGTACATAGCACTTTTTGCATATTGTCCAATATAAGAAAAATAAATTCTCTCACCAGTCACCCTGGCTTAGGATGGAAAGGAAGCATGAAGGCTGGTTGGATCCTAATTACTAAAAAATGGATGAAGTTGGTAAAGGGAGGAGAGATAGAGAATATTTTGCCTCTGATGTTCAAACAAGCTTGGTGGTCTATTGTCTGTAGAGGATGAAATAGGAAATGCAGGAGTTTTTTCAGGCATTTTTTCTTTTCTACCTTTTTCTCCCTAGTGCCTGCTCTGCCTGCCTATTCCCTACTGCCAACTTAAGAAAGGAATCTCACACTTTAGAGAGTGTCATTTTAAGTTGACTTTCCCAGAGCTGAGCTGAGAGCCTGTTGCCAAGGCCGGTAGGCGTAAATTCAGCCCGCCTGACGGGAGATGAAGGGCTGCAGGATTTATAACTTATTTGAGTTCTCATACATCACCCTCTGTGTCGCTCGCTTATGATGGCCCTGCCAAAAGATAAAGAAGTGTAGGACGCTGGGTATGGGTTGTGGTGACAGGCCAGGGACAAATGTCTCTGTTGGGTAAATTGATTTGAATGGCTCTAGTGAAATATCAGGCTAGGCTGAAAATATGATTGGGTTTAATGATCCTTCCGATTTCATAGACGGCCAGAATTCTAAATGCTGGACAAGTTAATTAAAGCAGTGTATGGAAGTATGTGCATACATATTTGTAAATCCATAGAATTATTAATATCATATACTACTATATGGGAATATAAGCACGTACCTAGTACTTCTGATGTAGCAAAAACTCCATGGAGGCCGGTAAATATTACTTCTAATTTATAGGGTGTTTATCTGGGAAAAACTGTAGAGAATATTCTTTCTCGCTCTACCCCCAGAGTCTAACAAACAGAGACCTGAAGGCATAAAAATGGGTAATGAAAAGACAGAGAACAGATAAACAGTTTATCCTCTACTGGTATATTTAGGAGGCATAAAACTTAATAACGTAGCAGAAAGCAGGATTTCTGTATTTGTGTTAAAGCAGAGCTCTTGGTTTTTTTTAGGTCACTGAGCCAAAGACAAATTAGAAGGATTATTTCATTTTAATTACAAGAAACAAATCTAAGTTGCCTCAATGTGGCAGTTGTTGTTTTCTTTTGGGGCATAGTATTCATTTAAGATGAACAGATTTTCGATTTGACTTCTGTAGGATCAAAGCTAACTGGCTAATTTTTGCATTATCATCCATATCATCCTCTTAAATACTGTGTTTGGTTCTAATGGTATGCAAATTTTCCTGACTGTTTTTAATCTTTAGGTGATTGGGATTTGTAGATATTTTCCATACTCTCTGTGTCCCCTGGGTGTCCTTCATCAAGAAACATCCAAACACTTTTACTAAGCCCTGGTTTTTTAAGTTTCATACTTTTCTTCTATGTCAAAGTAGCCTATTTTTGTCATAATAGACACAGTGAGGGAGGGATTTGCTTGTGATGTTCATTCATCACCTGAGAATTAAGTGAGGACAGATTGTGGCTGGCAATCCCTAATTCTGAGAGGCATTTATTATAGAATCACTGAAAAAATCAACAAGCATTTATCAAGCACCTACTATGTACAAGGTGCCAGGGCTACAAATAAAAATAAAAAGGAAACACTTCTTACTCTCAAGGACCTTATGTCTATCAAGAAAATAACTGTGTATATATATATATATATATATATATATATATATATATATATATATATATATATATATATATATATATATATATATATATATATATATATATATATATATATATATAAAATATTATCTATATAATATATATAAAAATAAACATATTTATAATATAGATAAAATAAATACAAGGTAGCTTGAGAAGGAAGGGACTAGCAATTTAAGGTATAAGTTAAGTATGATGTTAGAAGGCAGAATCTGAGGGATATTATGAAGAAAGAGAGGAAGTCTATGAGGTCAAAGAAAGAAAGAAGTGTATTCCAGATATAAGGACTAATTCATGTCAAGGCACAGAAATAGAGTGTCCTATGTATGAATAACAAAAAGATCAGTTTGGTTGGGTTATGTAGTGCAGGAAAGAAAGTATTGTATAATGAGAATAGAAAGATAAGTTGAGGTTAGGTTGTGAAAGTATAAGAGCCAAATGGAGAAGTTGAAACTAGAGATAATATTAGTTCATTGAGCTAGGGAGAGACACGATCAGGGATATGTTTAAGGAAAATTGCTTTGACAGCTAGGTAGAGGATAAATTAGAGCAGGGAGATATTTGGTTCAGGAAGACCAAATTAGACCATTGAAATAGGTTAAGCAGTAGGTGATAAAGGTCTGAATTGGAATGATATCTGTGAAAATAATGAATGAATAAATAAAGCTTTTATTAACCACTTAATATGTGTAAAGCACTGTTAGGTCTTGGGGATTACAAATAGGAAAATAAGACCATTTCTGTTCTCAAATAGCTCACATTCTAATAGGGGAGACAACCACATGGAAAGTTTTAGTTGAAAGCCAAAAACATCCCATGGTCCTTGGGGTTTAGGGACAAAGAGATGTTAATGCCTCTTCTTTATAGTCATTGTTTAATGGTATCATTCCTATAGTTTGTGAGTTCATGGTTCCGAGCTCTTGTCATAAGATTTCCAAGGGATAATGGTCAAGATGGTGGTGGTGGTTTGAATCTCCAGGCACATATTCCCTCAGGGTGACTTGTCAAGTTGGCTAGGATGAATTGCTTGCACTGCATGACAGCTAGGAATGTCTGGTCCATTTTCTGCTTAAGTTGCTTCAACAGATGATGGCTATGGTGTCTAGACTAGAAGCAGGATTGGTGGCTTGAATACTCAGAACTCCTGTGCCTGTCTGCTTGTGGCTGTTGATTAGCAGTGGTTATTAGGAAGTGCTATAAGGAAGATGAACCCCTTCTCCAAGTCAATTTTTCTTTTTAATGATTACTTTGTGAGCTGGGCTATAAGCAGGTCCAGTGGCCTGAGGATAGAGAGGATTGTTATTCATAAATCTCTTGGGTTCAAAGTCCTTAGTTGTTCCCATCATAATCTAAGTGGAGAAGGTGGTTATGGGTGGTTTGATTTGCCTCTCACACACAACTACTCCCTGTATCTTCCTTAGGGTGCCTTGCTTTTTTAGCTAGTCTAAACTACTAGAATAGAGAGAAGTAGTAAAATAGAAGTGGAAAAAAAATGTAAAATGTAATTTTACATTTTTTATTATTTATTTATTTTAAGTATTCTTTTCTTTTTAAATTATAGTTCCAAATTCTCTCCCTTGAACCTTTCCTGCATGCACTGAGAAGTCAAGCAAAGGCCAATTAAATATACAAATGAAATTATGCAACATTTTCCCAAATTACCCACATATTATTAATATATTAGCCATATCACCAAAAAGAGAAAGCAAAACTACTCTTCAATTTGTACTCCACATTCATCAGTTCTCTGTTTGATGATAGATAATATTTTTTCATCATGAGTCCTTTGTCAGAGTCTTGGATCAATGTATTGATCAGGGTGACCCAGTCTTTTACACACATTATAACATTACTTTTACTGTGCACAATGATCTCCTTGTTTTTCCCATTTTACTTTGGATCAATTCACATAGGTTTTACCAAGATGTTTTTCCCTGAAACCTCCCCTTTCTTCAGTAGTAATCCATTACAATCATATGCCACAACTTGTCCAGCCATTACACAATTGAGCAGCATTCCTTTGATTTCTAATGATTTGTCACCACATAAAAAGTCACTATACTTTTTTTTTCATATTGGTATTTTTCCTTTTCTTTGATCTCATTGAGATATAATACTATTATTAAGTGGTATTACTGGGCTAAAGGATATGCACAATTTTAAATCCCTTTAGGTACAGTTCCAATTTTTCCCCCAGGCGAATCCACAACTCTACCAATATTTGATTAAGAAATTTTTCCTCACCACCTCTAGTATTTGTTATTTCCAATCTGTTTGAAGTGGTACTTCAGAGTTGTTTTATTATATTTCTCTAATCAATTCTTGAATTTAGCTCATCAATAAGGATTTAAAGCATTTTATATGACTAAAAATAATTTTGATTTCTTCTAAAATTGTCTGTATTCTTTGACCATTATTAGTTGGGGAATGGCTCTTGTTTTTATAAATTTGAGTCAGTTCCCTTTATCAGAGAAATTTGCTGTAAAATTTTTTTATATTACTCCATTGTCTGTGGAATATTTTAGCAAAAAAAAATGTAGTTTCCCTGATTCTTTTTAAATTAGGTCTATTTTTTCTTTTCCTTTGTTTGAGATCATGGTTGCTAGACTTTTCTTTTTAATATCCATCAAAGCATAATAAATTTTGCTCCAGCCCTTTATTGTAACTTTCTGAGTGTGTTTCTATTTCAATATGTCTCTTATAAATAAAACAAAACAAAACAAAACAAAACAAAACAAAAAGTGGTGGATTCTGGTTTCTAATCCATTCTTCTATTTGATTCCATTTTCTGGGTGAATTCATCCCATTTACATTCACAATTGTGATTATTGACTGTATAGTTCCCTATGTACTATTTTCTTCTTTGTCTTTCTCTCTGTTTTTATTTTGTCCCTCCCAAAAGTCTATTTTGCTTCTGATCACTGCTTCCCTTGATCCACCTTCCCTTTTATTGTCTTCTCCACCACTCCACATATTTCATATCTCCTTACCCTCTCATTTTTTTTATTGATAAAATATATTTCTCTACCAATGGAAGGGAGACAGAGACAGAGAGAGTAAGACAGAGAGACAAAGTGAGTGAGAGACACAGATAGGGAAAAAGAGAAGGAGGGAGAGAGGGGTAGGGTAGATAGCTATCATGCCTCTCTGGATCAATTCTAATGAGAGTGAGGTTCAAGTATTGCTTGCCAACCCTCCTCTTATTTCCCTTCTACCATAAAAGCTCTTCCTTGTCTTATTTTTTACGTAAAAAACAATTTCCCCATTCTACTTCTCTCCTCTTTTCCCTTTTCCCAGTATATCCCTCTTTCTCACTCTTTTTTTTTTTTTTTAAGAGCATCCCAACATAATCTTGGCCCTAGAATAAAAAGCAGGTTCCTTGTTCTTTTATAGCCCCAAGCTCAAGCTTTCCTCTTCATCCTGGAGACTATATCCAGGATTTCTACTTTTTTGTGATAACCAGAAGTACTCCTCTCCACCCTGGAACTATAACCCAGAGCTGTATAACGGCATTAGAGCTGCCAATAAGTTCTATTTGCACCCAGTGCCAGCAAAAGATTCCCTTTAATCTCTGATCAGTTACACACCTCCCTTACCATTTTGGGGTTTACAGTTCCAGAAGCTGCTGCTATTGCTGTGACCACTGTTATGTTTACCTCAGTGGCCCACCACTGGTGCTTCTGCTCTGCTCAAAGCTGGTTCCCATCCTGGTATCACAGATCTATGTTATCTTAGACTCAGGAAATGTCTTATTTTGACCTTTCATTGGCTCTGCTGCTCTAAAAATTGATTTGAAGAGTTATTTTAAAGATTGTTTAGAGGAGAATGTTGGGGGAGTTCAGCTGGGCTCCACCCCTATATATCAAGACTGTTAAATTTGGCAACTAAGAGATTATTGCCTTAAATAAAGCAATTTCAGTTGAGTGATGAGTTTGAACACCAGATGGCAAAGGGTTGAAGTATTAGGAAAAGGAATGATCAGGGGAAGCAATGTATGTAGAATGCAGCTTTTTCTAGAAGTTTAGCTGAGAAAGGGAAGAGACACATAAAATAATAACTTGAATAGGTTGTTGGTCTTAATGAAGAGTTTTCTTTTTTTTTTTAAAGCTAGATATGGAGATATGTGTGCCAGTATGTATATATTTACATACATATAAATCTATACCTATATTCAGAAAGGATTAGAGAGAGAAGAATGATGGAGGGAGAAATCTTGGAGAAAACAAAAGGAAAAAGAAACAAGAGGAAATGTAGGTTTAAAAGTGCTTTACAAACTTTAAATGAAATATATATTTCAGCTATGATGGAAATTTCATGATGATATTGATGGTGACAGCAATAATGTCCACATTGTAGTGTTCCAGAGTTTTACATTTATTTGGTGTAGTCAGTGATTTATTTTCCTATCTAATAGGATAGATAGTTCTGAAGGGTTGAATTGGTAAGGACAATGATTTTGTTTTAGAGCAGTGAAAGCCATTGTCAAATTCATTTAAATTTAAAATTTAACATCACCTCATTATAATTTGTTCTTTCAAAGAATTACAATAGTTAGTATATTCAAACTTCTGCCAGAAGGATCTAGTTACCTAAAACCAGATAGTATAGAAGTGTCCTATTCCTCCATATACAAGGACTTGAATCTGCTATTCTGTGTTCTGGGTAGCACAATGGGTAGAGTCTTTGCCACAGTTTTCCACAATAGGGATAATAACAGCACCTAACATGAAGACTTGTTATAAGGATCAAATAAGATGGTATTTGTAAAACATCTATCTAGATGAAAATTCTACTTAGTTGTCTAGAGAAAGCCTTTAACTTGTACCTAATAGTCATCGTTCCTTCTACCTATAATCAAACATTATAGTTTTGTAAAACTTGTAAATTTTACCAATATCCCTTCTGACTAGAATGGAAAAATTTAATATTTCCTTATATTTTATATGTGAATATTTTATTAATTATAAGAATAGATTGAGATGAAATCCACAGCAAGGCTTAAAAAAGTTGATGTAGGGGAGGGAGTGGAGGGAAGGAGGAGAAAAATTCGGAACAGAAGGGAGTACAAGGGATAATGTAAAAAATTACCTATGCATATGTACTGTCAAAAAAAGTTATAATTATAAAATTAATTAAAAAAAAACCAAAAAAACCGAACAAACAAAAAAAGTTGATGTAATTATTCACACTGTAAAAACAATACAAGTTGCTTAGATTGTTACATTTCTAAAGAAGACGATGACAATTGAATTAGTTCATAAAATAGTTACCTACATATTTATAGAATATTTATATATGCATGCGTATGTGTGTGTGCTCATAAAATATTGGGCAGTAACTCAGATGGCAAACGACATAACCTCTCAGGCTATTAATTTCTTCATCCCCAAAATGAAATGATTGGATTAGATGGCCTCAAAGTTTTGTTTTTTTTTTCCAGCTTTCAAGTTATAATTCTGTGATAATAATGAAAAGTTCCAGAATGGAAAGTTTGAAAAAAAAATGATCTTTTAAGAGAGCACTGTTACCAGGAAATTAGGAGGTCTTGATTCTAACCTTGACTATTCATAGTTTAAAACAATAATAGTGTAATATGACTTATAGTTTTGTAGCAAGCACTCTGAAGAAAGTTAAGATTTTTCTTTATAGTACACAGAACTTATTGGAAAATGTATTTTTAAAGTAGGAATATAAAAAAGAGGGAGTCTCTAAATTATACTCACAAAATAAAATGTTACAACCAGAGCCATAATGGGGATGGCAGAGTTAGGACTCTCTTTTAGACCAGATCAATGATCTAATCAAAATCTAAAGGAAAGATGGCTCTTTCCTTGTGTTCTTTTTGTGTCTCTCACACCCATGGTAGGAGCACCAACCAGTTTCTGACTCATCTGCCATATTTCTTCCCAATGATGGCTATATTTTCAACAATGTAAAAATGTGGAGTATAGGACAGTTAGGTGGCACAGTGGATAGAGCACCAGTCCTGAAGTCAAGTGGACCTGAGTTCAAATATGACCTCAGACACTTAACAATCCCTAGCTGTGTAACACTGGGCATGTCATTACCCCCAATTGCCTCAGCAAAAAAAAAAAAAAAAAAAAAAGTGGAGTATATCTAGGGTCATTTCTCTCCTCAAAAAAAAAAAAAAAAAAAAAAAAAAATTGATCTCAATCCATACTAACCCTCCAGCTTGCTCCTAGTTGTGAAAATACTGATTATAGCAGATGAAATTCCTTATGAAAACATTTATGTATATTGAATATTTTTTTCGTTTATTCAGATCTTCAAATGTTGTAGGATTTGTCATTATGAGTTGTGATGTTACTTAAAAGTGCACATTTGAAAAGAAAGACAAGGAGAGGAAAGATTATAAGAATTATTAATAACTAGGAAAACGTTAGTGAACCCTAAGGGAAAAACCAGGGGGAAGGAGAGAACACTTGAAAAAATCAAAGTGAAGGAATGGATTAGAAGATCTAGAGGAAGTCAATAGGGGAAGAGAAAGAGGAGGTAGCATAAAAAGAAAGCATTACCATTCTGATTTTTCCAAAAGAAACATCTTTTACTTCTTGAGAGGTAGATGCATTAAATGGGAAAAAATTCTGATAAAGCCGATCCCACTTTATATGCAGAAAGCAACCTAGATATTTGTTGAAACCATATCATTTTGTAAGGATATTTGGGGGAAAATATAATATGAAGAATGCTGACTGACAGCTCATCAACATAAGGTAGTGATCTAGGAAAGAAAGGTAGTGTTAGCCTTAGGAAAATAATGATCTGGAAGGGTAATGGCCTTTATAGTCTTGTTTAGCCCTATTTACGACTCTTTAAGATTGAACCAAGCCAATTGACTAACATTTTTCTCCCTTTTATATATAAAGCAGAATACTAATGCAGAATACTAATGCTAATTTCTGGGCTTTATTTGTGAAATTTTGAATGGCCCTTTGCATGAAGTCACTACAAGCCCAGTGGGAGCAGATGTTCTGAATTAGGCATGCCAGTCATGAATTTTAATTTCTCTTCTTCCTGGCATGTGCCCCAAAGTATCCTCATGTAAGTACTTTGTCTTGATCCTTCATTTTTCCCCTTCTTATCTTTCTCAGTCCTATTCTCCTGTCTTCTAGAACTATATTTTACTGATCAATTTACTACTAGTACTTCTACTACCACTACTACCACTACTACTACTACTACTACTACTACTACTACTACTATTATGCTGCTGCTGCTACTATCACTCTACCTCCTTTCTTCCTCTTCCTCCTCATGCTATCACTTACTATTTATATAGTATTTTAAGATTTGAAAAACACTTTAGAAATACAATTATTCCTTCCACATCATGGAGGTTATGGACATAATACCCTGCTCTGGAAAATCCACATAAATTTTTTTGGCCTTCCTTTTGTACCAAAGATGAAGAGTAATTTTTTTATTTTTCTTTTATGAGGGTATTTATAATATCTTATTTAAAATTTTGTTTAAGCATTTGGACATAAACTCTGTGTTGTCTGTTGACCTTAGCATGTTTTCTGAAGCTTCCACAAAACTCCCCCCAAATTCCCATATAATTTCTTATACTAACCTGTAATATATTAAAATATGATATATCAAAACTACAATGGGAAAAACTAGATGTGGAAGGGATAAATGTATGTCATTTATCTTCACAATGATTCTGTGAAGTAGATACCTTTAGAGGTAACTAGGTGGTCATTAGATAGAACTCTGGACTATAAGTCAGAAAGACTCATCAAATTGGCCTCAGATACTTACTATCTGTGTGACCCTGGGCAAGTCACTTAAACCTATTTCCCTCAGTTTCTTCCCTCGGAGAAGAAAATGACAAATCATTCCAATATCTTTGACAAGAAAACTCAAACAAGATCGACATGACTGAAAAATGATGGATTAAGAAGATGCCTTTGAAATGCCAAATGAAGAAACTGAGACAGGCAGTAGTCAAATGACTTTTCAACACAACTGGTAAATGTCTGAAGCTGGATTTGAATTCAGATCTATCTTGTCTCTAAGATCCAAACCTTTATCTACTGTGTCATGTAATTGCCTTATTATTTCTTATATATCCATTATCATGACATTTTATAGCTGGTCCTATCATAGCCATGTTCATTACCCATCTGGCTACATCTAGCTTGGCTAATTTTCCAACTAACTTGTATCCTGTAGTACAGGGATTCTTATATCATGGACTCTTCTATATCATGGATTGACCTTTTCTAAAAATTGTGCACAAACTAAAATATGGAGGATTAATGAAGGAAACCAATTAGGTTGAAATACAATTATCAACATACTGGAAACACACATGCACACACAAGTACATGGAATATAGGGTAAAAATCTGGCTTTAAAAGATCATAGAATTTTTTCTAAAGTGATCTTAGTTATCATAGATCAGAGAAATGGATATAAGCTTGACATCCCTTGTAATAGATGTAGTTTGTAATGTGATGATTTTGATACATTAATCAGGCCCAGAATTCACTGAGTTCAGTTGCAACCAAATATAAGCATTTTTGCATAAGATTTGGATTTTCTTTTAGCCTTAGTCCAAACTTCAGTTGGGTAAAGCCTTGATTCTCTGTGTTCTCATAAATTGCTTGGTTACATGGGACAAGAAGAGCCTATAAAATATGCCCTTGTTTCAAGGAGTCTTAGCATTTCACTTTTGCCATTCAGATTGCTGCTTCTGTCCTGCTGTCTTAGAAATGGAACATCCCCAAAGCAAAGGAAGAGATTAATAATGCCATGGAATGACTTGAAATTTTTTGTGGGGTTTAAGTGTTGCTGTGATTAGTTGGATATTTATTTTTGTTATGCTTAATCATCTTTGCAGTAGAATGACTAGTCAGGATTGGAAATCCCATATCTATTTGCTAAAGTACTCTGATAAAGATGTAGAATGGATGGCAGAAATAAATGCCATTTACTTTTTTCCCCTTTAAAATTAAAAAAGCTAACCAAAGATTCATTTTTATGTTAACTTAAGCAAATACACAATGAAACAACAATTTTTAAAATAAAATGGTGGTAATTACCATAAAACATATTAAGTAGTCAAAAACTGTTCCATGTTCAAATGGATAAACACCTACGATTTGTTGTCCTTCAGTTTCTCCTTCATTGAGCTGTTCACGGTTTTCAAATAAGCTCTGAAAACTCTTCTATGTCTAGTCATATTTGAGTCAGTTTCTTAGTGTGGGAGTTAACCAGTAGCATTGGAAGAGCTAAAAGCCAGATGAGAAAAGTACACTTCCTATTAAATAGGGGTTGGGGAGGGGGTGCAAAGAAGAGCACACAGAAGACATTTAGTAAGAATTTAATTGGGGAAACTAGGTAGCATCATAGTGCATAGAGTGCTCTCCCTCACTTAGATCCAACTCACTTACATGTCATAATGATATCACCTCCCTGATGTCATGGTACTCTTTAAAATCAAAGGACAAACAACAAAATAATAACCATTAAGATGCTACAGAAAAATAGCCTGGGGTTCTATTTCCCTCTTCCTTACAAAGTCCTTCCTTCTGATTACTTTGAGAATATGTCTGAAGTTGTCTAAATATGAGTATGATACCAAAGAATAATATGAAGATGAAAAATTGTATTATGTTTGGGATTTCCTGAGCTATGTTTTGCCATTGTTGGAATCTCCAATGAACTTTTAGTGATGCTCAGATTTATTCAGTCCTATTCCACTAGTAAGTGTCCTCTGTGAGCAGAGCCCTGTACTTATAGAGGAGACACAGAATTTAGTTAAGATAAAGTTACTTGTCATGAAGCATAAACTCTAGTTCAGGGTCTTATACTGATTTATCCTAGGTTTCCATTGAGTATTATTATAGATTTTCTGGCCAACTGCATGTAGTTAGGCATGGTTTGGTGAAATGGTGTCAAACTCAAATAGAAACAAGGGCCCCTTTCAGACTACATTCAGATTTTGAAAATGACATATTAGCATTTATATTTTATTGTGTTTGTTTAGTGAAATATTTCCCAATTATATTTTAATCTGCTTGAGATCTCATTTGGGGGTTTTGTGGACTTTATAGTTGACACTTGTGATATAGAGAAAAGAACAATAAATTTGGAATCAGTGAATATTTAGGTTTCAATCTTGCTACTTGATAATCTGTCCAACCTTTGGAAAATAACTTATTCTCTCTGGGCTTCAGGTTTCTCATGTATAAAGAAGGCATTGAATTAGATGATTTCTACACTCCATTCTAGCAGTAACATCTAGATTAGTGCAGTTGTGGACCTTAATGACTTTTTTAGAATCTCACAGAATTTTAAAGCCACTATTTGAAGTTCTCTCCTTAGATTCCTAGTTCTATTTTTAGAGCTTATGTACTTTGAAATAAAGCCATCTAGTTTTATTTGTACTCCACATTATACTTAGAAGAAATAGAATATCTTTTTTGAATAGACACTAGGATAGGCACTGACTGTAGGAAAACTTTTTAATTTTAGACTTTTTGTTGCTCAGTTTTTCCATATATGAAAATGGGATAATAATTCTTGACATTATTAAGAATATTTTTTCTTTTTCTTTTTTGGTGATTTTATTGATTTAGGCATTTTAGTTTGTGAAAACCCTTTCCAATCTCAGGTTATGGAAACTCCTTCCAATGAGACCTGGTGCTGATGAATAGTTTGTATAAAATGTATAGTCCTAGAGTCTTCCTATAAATCACATGATTGAGGTAGGATATGAACCCAGATTTTCCTAACATAAGGACTGATTTCCTATCAATTATATAAAGCTACCTCCCAGAGAAAATTCATTAAATCATCATTTCCAAATTATATTTTTCTTTCCTGATGAAATTCTCTCTCTTCTCATTTATTTTCCTTTCAAATTCTCCATAGTCCATGAACTGTCCTTATAAAAATACGGGAATTTTGCTAATTTTTAATGCTTCTTCTCCCCACTTCTGCTGTTATTTTTAAAAAGCCTCTTTGTCTCCTTTTCAACCCTCTCTCTCTACATTCATTGAAAGAACAGGCAACATCAAATCACCATACCACTTGTTTAACTGATTTGCAGCCCATATGCCAAATGAGACTGCTTATATGCTGGCTTTTGATTTTATGCTTCATGTGTTAAAAGCCATCACCTAGAGGTAGTATGTTCAGTTAACACTATGGCATCTTCCAACAACCAAAAAGAAATTCTGATAGAATTCCATTGAATCTGCATCTGTAATGATACAGGACTGGAGGGAGATGGGAAAATCCATTTTGTTTGCTGCCAAAGCAAAGTGACCTTGAGGGAGCACCAGCTTAGTTTTCACTGTTCGTGGTACCCACACCCCCTCCCATCACCTCCTCCTGCTCCCCATTCAGCTCTGCAACAACCACCAATCACTCTGCCTTCCTTTGCTAAATTTATGATCAAGAACGGCCCATAAACAGAGAAGGCCAATCCCAATCCCAGCCACGGCACCTTCCTGTTTGCAGGGACTGCGACAGCTTTATGGTACAGTAAAGAATAAGGCTTCACACCAGCCAACTCAATGAATCGTGCCTTTCCTGTAAAGTGCAGGGCAGGGTGCTGGGGGGACTGCAGAGAGATTTCAAAGGCCGTGTCAAGCCTGGGTTTCCTGTAAACCTTCAGAGGGTAATAGATCTTTGTAGAGATGATTTGCATGTTATGTCATCTGAGGGGAAAGGTAGGAGTGGATCTTCTCAAAGAAGTAATATCTACCATGAAGGAGTTGGCCCAGTTGGTGGTCATCTTTGAAAGATAATTCATATGTCATTTCCCAGGAGAGTATTTGACACATAATAGGTACTTATTAAATGCTCCCCCATATGTGGAATGTTCTCCCTCCTTGCCTACTAGCTTCCCTACCTTACAAGTCCCACTTAAAATTCCTTCTTTTAAAAAGAGCCCTTCCAGATCCCCTTTAAGTCTAATCCCTTCCTTCTGCTGATTATCTTCAAATTAGTCCCAAAATATCTTGGTTGTACATAGTTGCTTGCCTGTTGTCTCTCTGATTATACTATCAGTTCCTTAAGAACAGGGAGAGTCTTTTGCATTCTTTGTGTTCCCAGCACTTAGCACAATGTTTGTCACATAGTAGTTGCTTATAAATGCTTGTTGGCTAATTATTGATTGAATGCAGAAAAGAAAAATGTTCTGAGAATTGTTGAGTTTCCTCAGTATGAGATACATGGTCCATCTGTGTAAAGCTTACTTTCTTCTTATATTTACCCATGGACCTTCCTGCATTTGAGTATCTGTCTTCTGTAAAGGGTCATGTCTTTTCCCCAGTGGCTCATTTTGAGGTTGCATAACCCATTTTATCTCTGAAGCTGTTCTAATATCTGCTTTTTCTTTGGTTTTAGGTTGGATGTGCCAAAACTGAATTATCCCCTTTCAACATCTAAAACCTTTTCCCTTTCTTTCTAGATTTCTTAGCAACACAAAAACCAATGGCCTGTGCCTTGGCTTTAGTATACACAGCCAGCAATGGGTCTATTATAGCTCTTGAAAATTGGAAAGTGAAATGAATGGAGAAACAACACGAGAATTCAGAATGTACATACCATTTTGGATGGTTACATAATATTTGGAAAGGGTAAGGTTTTCTGTTAGCAAAATAGTTCCAAGGCTAGCACAGATGTTAAGGACACATCAATATAATCTGAAGATTTGGGGATGTATTGGGTACTCCAAAGGGGAGTGCAAATCTCTTTTTTCAGAGTGAAACTGATGAAATTGAAACCTCGTGTTTCATGTGTGTTACATATATATTAGAGACTATATATAAAAACACAAATATATATATACACACATACATAAACATTCACATACATATATGTGTATATATATATTTTTATATATATATATATATATATATATATATATATATATATATATATATATATATACATTTCATTAATATATTTGAATTAAGTGCTAAAATTGTGGCTAAGAGGAAGAGGAGGAGAAAATTTATTCTTTCATTTTTACCTTTCTTGTTTTCCAGTTTCCAAGAAGAGTTAGATCTACCTTTGAGTCTTTGAGAGAGAAAAAAAAAAAAAAAAAAAAAAAACACACATACAGGACATTACCCAATAGGAACAAGATCTTGACCTTTTCTTTTTTTGAAAAAAAAAAAAAAATCATATTTTGTTCTGTAGCTGACCTTCAGCTTGGGGAATAGAAAAATAATGCAATAACAATAAATGAAAATTCCTTATTTAATTAGGACTATCTCTCAGAATCCTCTCCCTTCCTTTGAGGATAAATTAAGGAACTCCCCCCTATAAACAAAAATCCCTCATAAAATTTTGCTTTATTACTACTCCTTTACCCTTTAGTCATCTATTTTTTCAGTTGTGTCCAACTCTTCATGGTCCCATTTGGGGTTTTCTTGGCAAAGATATTGAAATGGTTTGCTTTTTTCTTCCTCCCATTTATTTTTACAGATAAAGAAATCAAGGCATACAGGATTAAAATGACTTTCCCAGGGTCACACAACTAGTAAATGTTCAAGGTCAGATTATAATTTAACTTGATGAGTCTTATCAGTTTCAGGCTTGGAACCTTATTGTACTGCTTGGCTGCAACTCTAGGAGTCTATGTATATTTGTAATATATGTAATATATAATTTACAGTTTTGGAGAATATTTAGACATTAATAATAAAGCCAATATGTGCAGAAATAAGATTTGAGCCTAGATTGTTCTGGCTCAGATTCTGTGCTTTCATCCACCGTACCACATAGTTTAACAATGATAAACAAGGCCATTTCAGTCCTCCTACATTGGCCTCCTGATTGACTTTTTGGTTCCCCTTCAGCAAAGTCCTGTTAATCAGCTTAGATATTGTTAATTATTGTATGCTTCCATCCCACCCAAATCAGAATTTTATGTTAGGGATTTTTGCCTTCTCCTTTTAAGCTCTAGAAAGCTACTGATTAGAAATCACTGGCAGTGAGATTATCCTTAATTATGCCCTCCTATATCCAGCAGTGGAAATGTTAAAGATTTGTCTTGAGGGATGGCCCTAGGCAAAATGGTCAATTTAGTAAAATTTGACTTTCAGCATGCCTGCCACTTTATTTTTGGCATGATATTTTTTGCCTCATTCCACTGTGGTAGGTCAGTGAGGGGAGCTATTAAATTGTGGCCAGTTGGTCAATGAACAGGGACTTGGTAAGTGCTTACTATGTGTCAGTTTTTGTTGTTTAGTTGTTATTCATTTGTGTCTGACTTCCTGATTCCTTTTGGGATTTTCTTGGCAAAGATGCTGGAGTGGTTTGTCATTTCCTTCTCCAGCTCATTTTACAGATGAGGAAACTGAGGCAAACAAGATTAAGTGACTTGCCCAGGGTCACACAGCTAATAAGTGTCTGATGCCAGATTTGAAGTCCAAGAAGATGAGTCTTCCTGACTCCAAGCATGACACTCTAATTACTGTACCACCTAGTTACTTTTTATATGCCATGTACTGTAGTAAATGCTAGGAATAAAAAGAAAGGCAAAAGTATGATCCTTGCTCCTCATGAAGTTTACATTTTAATGACAGACAATATCCAACAACTATATACGTAAAAATATCTATATCTATATGTGTAGATTTTTATCATATATATACACACACAGTGTATGGAAGGTCAATTCAGAGGAAAGTGACTCACAGAAAAGAGAAGGGAGATCAGGAAAAGCCTTCATGTAGAAGATGGAATGCCTTTGCATAGTGATTGACATTCATTTTTATTATGATTTATTCAGTTTTCTCCTCTAGATGCCAGCAGCTCCATTCCCAAGTAAGCACCTTGGGATTTAAAACTCAGTTAAGAATGAGGTCTTTTTTCGGAGAGGGGGGCTTCTTTTGGTCCACTTCTGACTTTTACAAATTAAAAATGTTTTTGAATGGTAAGGTAATAATGATAATCATTGATTTTTATGTAGCATTTTAGGGTTAACAAAACATTTTGTATACATGATCTGTTTTAAAGTTAAAAAAAAATGCAGTGTTCGTTAGTGTTATCCAGATAAGCAGAGAGAAAAAAGTTTCCCTTCCCATTCTAATTTCAATCTCCCACCATCAAAAATTGTATGTATAAACTTCCCAGTTTTTTGTTTTTTTTTTCAACATCCACCAGGAGCTTTTGTTTTATTTTCCTCTAACCCTCGAGGTTAGGCATGTAGGAAAGCAGAAAGTCAAATAAGGGTTATTCCTTCAATGAACCCACAGATTTCACCCTGGGGACTATCTCCCTTGCTGTGGAGACAGCTAAATGGACTAAGCATCAACTTTGAAATATACCCCCAGACTCTCTGGAACCAGGGTGTTTGAACTTCTGCCAGCGTTTCAAAGCCTCTTAGCAGAATTCCAATTCTTCTGTTCTTTATACAATGCATTTTTTGAAACAGTACTTTTCATGAGACCCCAAGAATTAGTATTGAGTTTTTTGTGTGCTAATAGTAAGGGTCTTGGAGCAGTGTGTTTTGTGTAACAATAAACACATGGTCTTTATCTCTCATCCTCTTCTTCACTTTATAGTGAATACATGCTTTCTCTGTCTCTCTGTCTCTCATTCTCTTTTTCTGTTTTCTTTCTCTGTTTTTCTCTTTCTGTCTCTACATACACACATATTGTGTACATACATATACATACCTATATCCATACATATCTTTATTCCCTGTGGTTTCTACTGTACTCTTATCGGCCTATGCACTATTTATAAAACAAAACAAGGATATTCTGGTAAATGTTTAATAGCCAGACTCTGAAAAAAATTTTACCAAGAAAAGTTAATTCCCACATTCCCACATTTTAGTTCAAATCATTAGTTACCTAAGATCAGGATGAGAAAGGCATGATTAAACAATATAGTTAGTGTGCAAATAATTTACTTCAGTGGACTTCACATTTAACATAAGTTACTCATGTAATGGGGTACCCACCTTGGGCTATATTAATGGAAATTTAGTTAAAGATCTTCACAATGTAGACCCTCTATCTTTCCGACATTCCCACATTTTACTTCTGTATGCAATCTACAACCAAGCTATGATAATTTTGCTAAAGTTAATAATAAAATTGTTATTGAAAATAACTAACATTTATATAGTTCCAGACAGTATTCTAAAAACTTTTTAATTATTATCTCATTTGATCCTCTGGAAGGTAGGTGTTACTATTGTTAAACTCCTCTTATTAAGTGTCTACTAAGTACTGAGAATACAAAAAGAAGTAAAAGAAAGTCTTTTTCCTCAAAGAGCTTATAGTCTAATGAAATTAATATATGAATGAATAATCAGGAGCAAAATCACTTCCTAGGACATTTATTGAAAACTTGAACATCTTTACAACATTTCTAAGAAGGAATTTAAAAAAAAAAAAAGTTTGAGCCAATTGGTGGAATAGCAGAGAAAGTGACAAACTGAGGATCAGGAAGATCTGAGTTTGAATTCTGCTCATATAATTGCATGTTGTGTATTCTGAACAAGACTTAATTTCTCAGCTTCAGTTACCTCATTTGTAAGATAAGCATAATAATAGCACCTTTTCCTAGAGTTGTGTGGATTAGAGTTGTGTTAAACAAGTTTGTGAGTAGCTAGGTAACACAGTGGGTAGAGTGTTCAGTCTGAAGTCAGGAAACTTACCTTTCTGAGTTCAAACCTGGCCTGAGATGCTTATTAGCTGTGTGACAAGTCACTTCACCCTGTTTGCTTCAGTTTCTTCATCTGCAAAATGAGTTGGAAATGGAAATTGCAAACTACTCTAGTATCTTTGCCAAGAAAGCCCCAAAATAAGGTCATAAAGAGTCAGACGTGACTGAAAAATAACTCTTTGAAAAACAAGTTTGAGATACCCTTTGTAAAGCACCTTGAAAACCTTAAAGGGGATATAAATAGTAATTATTGTTATTTTCAATACTATTAATAATAAATAGTTTCAGGACTAAGAAACTGTGTAGGACAGTTGGGCATTTGCCCTAAAAGATTAACCTGTAATTTTTGTACATTTGGAGGCTTGAATTGAATAGGAACTGGGAGGAAGAGGAGAATAGCATGAGCATGCTCTGCCTAGTGGTCTAGAATCAAAGAAGTCTGCTTGGTTTGATTTCTGGAGGGGCTCTCACTCTGAGGATGAGTTCCACATAGCCAAACATTGCCCTCTGTTCCATCTGGCCCCCACATTTGTTTTCATCGGCTTCTCATGCCTCATATTTATGGTGTCACCATAAATGAAGGATGATGATATGTGTTGTTATTAGTTTTTTTTTTTTCTTCTTTTCTTTTCTGGCCTCATGTCTATGTGCCAACACAGCATGCCTTGTGCTAGAGTGGGCAGAAAGAGTAATGGCTGTTGTTTCAATTGACCAGAGCTAATCTATCACATCTCACAGAGGAACCAAGTTGCTCCACTCTGAACATTTCTCCATCCTAGGGGGGGTGAAACATTTAAAAACAAACAAATAAATAAATAAATAGGTGGCAGCTTGAAAATGCGCTTTGTCAGTGTTGTGCCATGTTCATTTATTTAGCAAAATGTTCCTCTTTTAAAACCCTGTGATTTAGCCTTTAGTTATTTTATATTTATTTGTTAGGTGTCCCAGATCAAAGCGGTGATTCAACATTGTAGGGAAAAACAAGGCTGATTTTGTTGTTTAATTGCAAGCTAAAATGTCATTCCACATGATACCAATGTAATGATTGTGGCCTGAATTAATGCTTGTCAATCTATCTAGAGAGGAAAGTTAATCTCATCAAGTTTTCTGGACTTGCCCAAGATTACACAGACACTTATGTGTCAGAAACAGTATTTGAACCCAGATCCTCTTAATCCAGATTCAGTGTCCTTTTTAGTAGAACCTGATAATCATCATCTGATCAAGAGGTTCTTGACCCTATTTCTATTATGTACCCCTTTGGCAGTTTGATGAAGCTTATAGATCCTTTCTCAAGTATAATGATTTTTTTTTAATAATTGAAAGAAAAATCAAATTTCATGTATATGAAAATAAAGATTTTTTTGCATCCAAATTCATGAACCTTTTGAAATCTATTCATATAGATCCAAGATTAAAAACCTCTGACCTAATCCCTCTCTATTTATGCAGTTTTTTCTACTTTCATTCGCAATGAATTCAATCAAATGGGTTAAATTATAAAATATTTATTAGCTCTGCTTCTCTCAGTAATGAGCCTTAAAATGGTGATCATTCATAATTTACTTTTTTGGTCCTGCGAATCAGTGACTAGATTTCTAGAAATTTCTTGCTTATTGATTCAGGAACTGAGGTGTAGGGGCAACACATTTCAAAGCAGCTCCTCAGTTGGGCCTAAAATACCAGTGAGAGTGGGAGGTGGGCCTGTAGGAAGCCAAAGATTGGGTTGAGAAGAAATTATAGTGGTGACTAGGTTTTCTCAGTGCCTAACAAACCTCTCTTAGGGAAAGAGGAGCAGTTGGGGGCTGTTTGTAGCTTTTTTATCTTTCTTTCTTTCTATTTAATTATTCATAGATCTAGTACCAAGAGAGGGGTCTTGTTTTCCTTTTAGGTGTAATTAGAGCAATCAAAGGGTTTGTAATACCCATGTGTTTTCTTTATCTGTCTCTTCTCTCTCTCTCTCTCTCTTTTTCCATACAGGAGGTAACATATAAAACACGAAACAAAAACAGTGAGTTGCTAGTTTGTGTGAATTCTTGCAGGGAAAATTGGTTTTACCATTATAGCTATTGGCAGTGATAATTCTGAGGTGAAAAGCCTGAAATTACTCCCTTAAAGGCAATAATTTGTATAGTATGTATTCAGAGAAATGGGGGAGGAGCAGGTAATAATTTAGGTGAATTTTAACATAGTTTATCTTCCTGTTTTGTGACAAATAGGGGAAACAAATTATTGGAGCATCTAGCTCAAGGATGTGCATTTACATTTGGTTTTGTTTCTGTTGAATAGATTTGATGCTGAATGACAAATTAAATTTCTGTCTCTGTTGGTTGGAATTTACACATTTCAAAAAGAAAAGGAGGTACCTTGCCCAATCTGCATTTATCCTTTAAAGTTAAGAGGGTAAGCCAGACAATAAAGTAGCAACCATATTATCCTTTTACATTAGCAGCAACTTCTTTCTTCCTTCTGTTCAGGGTTCACGAGAAAGATTGCTCAAAAGGCATTTTGAAACATCATCCTAGTCATTTCCATGGTGATGAATTGATGGCATATATGAGATGGGGCTGCCACTGAAAGCATCAAGCCAGTTCTGTAGGAAAGATGTCTGTTTCTTAAGAAATGAAAGACAAAAGGGAAAAAGGAAGGACAAGATGCATTATGAGGGCTTTGACAAATTTCTTTTGTTATTTTGTGCTGAAGGATGGTTTCTTACATTTTCAAAATTCCCCATGTTTAAATTCTTTCATATGAGATAATCGTTTATAGAGGATATAACATGGGATATAAAATCAGATAACCCAAGTTTCACTGAGGTGACACAGTGGATAGAGCACCAGGCCTGGAGTCAGGAGAACCTGAGTTCAAATATATATGCCTAGATATATGACCTTGGGCAAATTATTTCACCCTCTTTAACTCAGTATCCTCATCTGCAAAATGATCTAGAGAAAAAAATAATAATGCACTTGAGTATCTTTGCCAAGAAACCCCAAATGGGATCATGAAGAGTTGGGACACTGCTGATATGACTCAACAATAATAATAATCCAAGCTTGAATCTTTGCTCTTCCAAGGTTACGTTTATTACTTTGGATCTATCCCTTTCTCTCTCTATTTGAGCCTTTTCTTCATAGATGCTTCCTATCTAAAGTCCCTTCTAGTTCAGTCTACAATGTTATGACATTATTCTTACTATGTGATGTTTCTGATATAAAACAACTGAAAAATACATGTTTCATACTTCCTTTGCATTGATTAATTTCTTGATACATATAGATGTTTCTTTGTAAGTCCACATTTATTCATGGATAGTATGAATGTAAGTAACTGTATGCTGCCATATGGATATCTCATCACTAATAGAAAAAAGAAGTCTAATTCAACTCTTCATTTTATACATAAAAGAACTGAGGCCTAAAGGGATGATATAATTTGCCCAGGGTCAGAAACCACAGTGCCAGAATTTTAACATGGCTCTTTGGATTCTTAAGTCTGGGACTCTTCCATTTGACCATACCATGATAATCAGTTGGGTTTATATGACTGGAATTATTAGAGCAATTTTATTTCAAATATTCAATTAATGTTCACAGACTCAAAGAATGATAGAGTTAGAATAAATTTTAGAGAACATTCAATTTAGACCACACAAATGATTAATAAAAATCCAAGGCTTGGAAATATTAATTGACTTGTGCTAGGTCTCACACATAGTTCTTGCCAGATCCAGAACTCTTGATTCTCATTCCAGTGTGCCTTCTACTACATTGAATTCCACTCATTCTTCCATGACATAAATAAAATTAAAAATTTAGTTACAAGAATCAAGTTTAGTAGGCACCAAATATTCTTTTAATACTATTCAATGAGCAATAAAAGGGTAGGGAATTTGAACCATCCTTGAACTCTCACAGTTTGAAGAGATTTCAGAAGCCTTCTAGTATACAATTCTTCCTTGAATAAAAATCTTCTTTAAAATAAATGGTCATTTAGCTGCTATTTGAAAACCCCACAAAGCATCCCATTTGAGGATAGATAAATTTTGGATAGATAAAATTTTTAAGATTTTTCCTGGCATCAAGCCTGAGTTTGTCTCTTTGTAATTTCAACTCATTGTTCCCAGCTCTACCTTCTGAGACTTACCAGAATAAATTGAATAACTCTTCTACATGATAGCATTCAGAAAAGATATCTATTATCCTTCCCCACCTCCATGTCTTTTTTTCTAACTCCTTCTTTTTCTCTCCTTTCATTTTCTCTCCTCTCCTGTCCGTTCCTTTCTTCTCCTCTTTTTCACCTCTCCTCTCTACTTATGTCCTTTCTCTTTGAAGTCAGATTTGATCTCAGGAAATTTGCCTAACTTCAGGCTTGCAACTCTATCCCCTGAGCCAACTAGCTGCCCTAAAATCTGCTACTGGAGTGTAAGTTTCTTGATGATAGGACTTTTAATGCCTTTTTTTTTTTTTTTAATTAATATTGTAGCCCATAGAACATTCTTTTGTATGTATGTATGTAGACAGATAGATAATAAATAGATAAATAGAGATATATGCATTTATACATTATACACACATGCATTCTAGAAGAGTGAAAAAGAAAGGAGGAAGGTAGAAAGATTAAGAAAATCATCAGTGTGAAACTGCTTAGGGCCTCAATGACTATTTAGTTCAAACCCCTCATTTTATAGATAAGGAAACTGAAACCTAAAGAAATGATGTAACTTGACCAATATCCAAAAAACAGTATTCAAGAACAAGATATAAACCTACGTATTTTAATTACAGAGTCAGTGCTCTGAAATGATTCTAACTTAATAAATATTAATTTAATGTTGGATCAAATTTTTTCTGGCCTAAGTTAATATCTGGTTCATTTAGAAATTTTCCAGTTCTGTAGTTCTGGAAAATGTGATAACAAGTTAATGTCTTTCTTTCCTCTATTAATTTTATCTGGGGCCTTCAAGAGACAAAGCCTCAATCCAAAGGACTAAACAAATTGGAGGTAATTATAATTTTAACTATGATAGGCAAGCTAGTAGAATTGTTTGGGTCAGGGTGAGTGGGTGGGAAGCAGGTCTATTTGACCTCTCACTCAGTCAAACAACTAGTCTGTTTAGCCTAAATTGAATATGCTTAGTCAGTGAGCTCTTGGTAGAAGTATATTTTGCTGCCTTCCCTTTTCATTACCCTGGATTGTCAGATTTAATGTGCCAAAACATCAATACACATAAAGCAAGTTGGCCAATACCACGCTTTGTAAAACATTCTGCTTCTGTTTCTTGGACAAAGGTCTATTAGTCAAATGGAATAAGGACTGCTGGATTCTCCTGTCTAGGTTCTTGAGTAATTTGCCTTTTCTGCCATGCTAAGAGGAATAGGACAAAGGATTAAGAGAAGGGCTTGGACTCATGGTTGTCAACAGACATACAATAGTTGAATTGAAAGGTGTTTCAGAAATACCCTCAAGTAAATCTATCTTCTTTCTGTTAAATAATTTTGTCATGGAAGAAAGAATTGGAGAGATCTAGAAAGAAAGTAGCTTGTGTATCAGCTATGTGACCTTAGATTTCTGTCCTCTCTTTGATGATATTTGTTTTTGAAAGCATACTTTACATTCTATAACATATACATTCATTCCCCTCCACCTCATTTCCCTATCTTGTGGTTTGGCTTAAGTAAAATTATTTGACTCCTATAGAAGATGCTGATTATTATCATTCCCAGGTTGTCAGTGATTGGAACAGAGGAGTTAAAATGTCTTAGAATTAGTGGACAAATTCAAGGGGGACAGAGAGAGAAAGAGGGAGAAAAAGAGAGAAAGAGAAGAAAGAAAGAGAAAGAAAAAGAAAAGAAGAAAGGAAGAAAGGAAAGAAGGAAGGAAGGAAGGAAAGAAGGAAGGAAGGAAGGAAGGAAGGAAGGAAGGAAGGAAGGAAGGAAGGAAGGAAGGAAGGAAGGAAGAAAGGAAGGAAGGAAGGAAGGAAGGAAGAAAGGAAGGAAAGAAGGAAGGAAGGAAAGAAGGAAGGAAGGAAGGAAGGAAGGAAGGAAAGAAGGAAGGAAGGAAGGAAGGAAGGAAGGAAGGAAGGAAGGAAGGAAGGAAGGAAGGAAGGAAGGAAGGAAGGAAGGAAGGAAGGAAAGAAGGAAGGAAGGAAGGAAGGAAGGAAGGAAGGAAGGAAGGAAGGAAGGAAGGAAGGAAGGAAGGAAGGAAGGAAGGAAGGAAGGAAGGAAGGAAGGAAGGAAGGAAGGAAGGAAGGAAGGAAAAAAATGCAAAAGAGGGCACAGGTTGAAGGCCACAACTTGCTAATAGCTACATATTGATTGAGAGATACAACTGGGGCTAGGACATAGCTGACCTGATTTCAGAACCACTTACTTGATCCTCCATACCATGCCTGCTACTTTATATTTATGTCTTAATAATATGTACATATGCAGGGTAGCTTTTATGGGGACAGTGGGAAGCATAAATTTATTTTTCCTGACTTCTCTACATTTAAAATCTCCACTGCTCTATTGAATTAACATAGTATTTTTGCATTTAATTTCCTGGGGGTACTAGATGTTTTATTTTACATTTGGTTTTTGTGTTGTGCTTTTTAAAATGGAAATCAAAAATAAGAAAAGAAAGGAACAATCCAACAACCATACAGTTTAATAATGGCAAATGAATGGATAAATCTATTAACTTTAAATCCAAATAAACATGTTTAAACATGGAATTATTATGTTGTGTTGAATTTTCTCGTGATCACGTTACTTAGAATTGTTTGAAGTTGAAGGAAGATTTTGCATATAGTTTGTCTTCAATACTGGCTGTCAGATTGAACACGAGAGGCCTAGAACAAGGATGAGCTTGTTTTACGTACTTGGATTATGCGAATAATAGATACAATGCTGGGCCTGCAGCCAGAGAGACCTGAGTTCAAGGCCAGGCTCAGACACTTAACTAGCCTTGTGATCCCAGGCAAATCATTTAACTTCTGTTTTCCTCAATTTCCTCATTTGTAAAATGGAGAGCTAATAACAACCATCTCCTAATACTGCTGGGAGATCAAATGAGATATTTGTATAAAAAAAAAAAAAAAAAAATTAGACCATGTCTATTAGGTATTATATAAATTTTTATTTCCTCTTTTCCCTCCCTTTCCCATTATTCATGTTATTTCAAGTAAGAAGGATTCAGAAAGGGAAGAGAAGGAATTGGTTTGAGTAGGATTAATGCCAAGCCCGCTTGCAAATTGATCTTAAAGAAAAAGAATAATATCAATCCTTACGTGGAATATAGTACTTTAATATACCTCTGTAAAACCTTTGGGCTACCAGTTACAAGATTTAGAGTTGGAAGAGATTTTTGAGATCATTTAGTTCAACACTTTCTCTTTTGAGAGGAAATAGAGAAGTAAAGAGATTTACTCTAAATCACAAAAATAGGAGGAACCAGTATAGGGATTCAAAAACAGCTTCTTCTCTGACTCCAAAATCCATACTCTTTTCATTAAACCAAAGCTAGGTATGGCAATAGGGACTAGATTGTGATTTCACTAATTTGCGGAAATCCCAGCTAAGGAAATTGCTCCTAGCATGCAGATAGGCACCTTCTCTGCAACATTTTATTTTTTACAAAGTTGCCTAGGGCACGGAGAGGTGAAATAATTGAAGACAAATATAAAATCAATAAGTATCAAAAGCAATATTTGAACTCAGGTCTTCTTGTTTTTGAATCTAGCTTTCTACCCTCTATCGTTGTGAATGATCTTAAGGAAACTCCAGAGAAAAGTCTTTAGTGTAGTTTTGACTAATTAAAACACTCCTATTATGTACTGATTATTTATATGATAAATATAATATATAATAGAATAATAGAATAAATAGTTTTTTTTTTCTCCTTACACTCAGCACTTAATTTTCCTCAATGTGACAAAATTCAGTACTTTCCTGGGGAAGCAGAGATACTACCTTTCTGAAAAGCCACTGAAGATAGATCTTAGCCATTTTCCAAGTCATTAGTCTGTGCTTATTTAAACTCCCAATGCACTTTCCCTCAAAGTGACACCATTAACCCTTGTAATCTCCATTCAATGGATTCTTGGAGAAACACAGGACATCTTTGCTTATTATTATATATAATAATGGAAGCACTTTAAATTCCAACTCAGATGTGGCTGGATTTCAGTGATGGAAAAAAATTATGTATCTTCAGGGATGGTGGAACTTCTGAATGGGATCCCAAAGACATAGAACTTCTTAGAACTGTTTAGGATATTCTCAGAGATGAAAGGAATTTCAGAAATCAAAGACAGAACAATTCAAGACAAATAGATAATCCAGTCAATATATTTCCCCTATTCCTTAACTTCTATCTTTCCATCCTTTTCCATCCCACCTAGCATAGGATTTTATACTGTCTAATTTTCACATTTAGTAAACCACTGTCTGACCAAATTATGAAAGTGTGATAAACCTCTAATTGGCCGTTGTAGTATACACAAACCTCCTATGTTGTTCTGGATAACACTAGGCATCTGATAAATTGGTAATTTGGCTGTCGGATTCCATAATGTCCTTGACAGTAACACAAATGTGAATTTAAACAACTCTATGCAAGCCTCTTTATGAAACATTCATCTTCAGATTGTATTGTTTAAAAAATGTTTCCCCCATCCCCCACAAAGAGATTAAATGGGAAGGAAATTAAAAATTTAGTAGTCCTTTCAATAATGTTGCAAAGAGTAGAACATCATCTCAGAAGCTCTTGGTTGCCTCCTGTGTTTAAAAAACAAATTTTGATGTTATTGATAGCCTTAAGGAATTAAAGAAGCCCTCTAGATAGATACTGGAAAACTTGGGAAAATATTCCTTGTGGAAACAATAGGTTTAAATAACTTATTTTTAACTTTTTACTCTCCCCACATATTTCTTTATTGCTATCATACCACAGAGGATGGAAAAAAAATTAGAACCCTCAGAGACTTAGGTTTTTCTTTGTCCCTGCTTCATATTGTCCTGTCTCCTTTCTACTGCTTTCTGAAAGGTAAATAAAAAGCCAATGCCTCATTCATTGAGATTATTCTCTCCAACAAAAATTTCTACCTTAATTATAAGGGAAGACCATTGCTTTAGAAAGATCAGTCACTCTATTTTGATTATTTACAAAAAATGTTTTTGGGGACTTCTCAGGGAGAGAGGACAGAAGGAAATACTTTAGGGCATGAACTCCTTTAGTGCTGAAAATATCTTGCTTTTCCATTTTTATTTTCAGGACTCAGAACATTTTTTTTTTAACAAACAGTAAGTATTTAATATGATTTTTTTTTTATTCCTTCCTTCATTCAGAATGGCTCCCAATGCTTCATTGGCATTTTACTCAGGCTACCAAGTTGTTGTGGACTTTCTATGATCATTCCAGTCAGAGATATAAAGAAGCTTGGGTTCCTATTATTGGTCATTTGTGCTATTCAGTTATTTCTTTGGGCAAATGTAAGGAACATGGAGACTGCCTGACAAGAGAAGTTACCAAGCATATGTTGCATTTTATGTTTTGTTTTGTTTTTATCATGGGCAGTTAGGGATATCAGTGGATAGATCTTTGGACCTGGAGTCAAGAAGACTTGATTTCAATTTCAGCCTCACTTAAGAGCTGGGCACTTTGGATAAGTGACTTCATTTCTGTTTGCCTCAGTTTCCTTATCTATAAAATGAGGATATTAATAGCACTTACCCCTAAAGATTTTTGTGAGATAATAATACAATAATTGTAAAGTGCTTAGCATAATGTTTGGCAAATAGTAAGCACTAAATAAATGTTAGCTATTGCTATTATTATAATTCTTATTTTTGTTATTCATTGTTTCCCTCTTTTTTTGCATTATGGGTGCATAGAGTACCTTTTAAATACAACCATCATATACCACCATTATTAACTAGTCCCCGGTCACCTAATAATATTGATAGCAATGTTAGACTGTAGCTTCTGTTTGATTTTAAAACAGATTGAATGTACCTCTTCCCTCATGATAGAGAGATGGGGGAGATGCTGCTAGAACCATTATTATATACATTGTCACACAAATTTTCTGTACTGAGTGTTTTGTGTCAAGTGTTTGTCACAAAGAAGGATTCAGTCTAGAAGGGAATAGGAAATGATTTTGAGGTTAAGTCAAAGGTATTAACAAAACATATTTTTAAAAAAATGAAAAAAAAAATCCAACAACTCATATTCTTGATCTGGTCCTTTGAATATCAGTCTTCTGAGACACACTCCAGCTGGTGTACCTTAGATAGATTAATGCCATTCTCAGGTGGCTGAAATTGTTTTGTACATATTTAAGAGTCCCTCATGACCATAGTAAACAGCCAAATATAACACTATTCATCTTTCCTTATTGAACATATGTGGCGCTAATGTATTTATCAGAGACCAATAAATGATGCTACAACATTATCAGTCTACACAGATCTCACATTCCTTAGTGTTTATTAAGAATGAAGATAAGTGGGCCCCCTTCATACGATTTCTTTATACTTATTTCTTTATATATTATTTTATTTTTAAATAATTTAATTTTAATAAATTAAAATTATATTTATTATTATATTATATTTATATGGTGACCCCAGTGAAGCCCCTCTCTAAAACAGAAAACCTTGAGTGACTTCAGCTGAGGATCTTCCCTTAGTTCTGACCCCAGTTTTGTCATTGATTCCACTGATCAGAGTGTAGATAGACCCTCACAAGGATAAGTGCAGTGGTCCTAAACAGTAATATGTTCATTTTTCTCCCATCAAGGAAAATCCTGGAGAATGTTATTGAGGAATTTATACTCAGAACTTTGAAAAGTAGAGAGGACAGGACAGTAGTTACTGGTATTGATATATGAATTAATAAAGAATGGTGGGGATATTTTTTGGTTCTTTTGGAGAATTGTTAATGTCGTATATAAGCATTTATTATATGAAAAGTTGCCTGGGGAAAATTATAACAACAACCCTTCAACTACAATAAAAAGTATATGATGTTTGAAGTCAGAAGTCACTGGTCTTCATGTCTGATTCTATGTGGCCCCATGAAATTTGTCCATGGGATTTTCCTGGTGAAGATACTACAGTAGTTTGCCATTTCATTCTCTAGTGTGTCCCCAAATTACAGATGAAGCAAATGAGAGCTAAGTGACTTTCCCATAGTCATTGGATTTCCTTTGCTTTATCTACTGTACCATCTAGCTGCCCATGATGAGAGCTAGAGGTGTATTTAATTCATCTTTGTTACATATATTAAACTAGTGATTTTTTTTTGGAGTTTGATGTTAACTTTTATTTTGCTAAACTAAGAACCACTCTGGGACATTTGAGGACACTAGCCAAGTAAGAGGTTCCTCAGTCCCTGCTTGAAACCTCTCACCTCAGATATTATCCTTGCATCCAAGTACTTCAAAAATATTTTTAAGTGAAGGAGGAACAACAATGGTTAATAGGAGAATAGACTTCAAACTAGAGGAGACCTCAGGTTATCTAGTTTGAAACTTTCCCTTCTCTACTCCCTTCTCCTTATCTCTCACCACATACAGATTTTATGGGTGAGGAATCTGAAGACATCATTACATAAGTGATTTGATCAGTCACACAGATTGAGAATGACAGAATTTGAACTCAGAGTCTGTTATTCTAAGTTCAGTAGGATAGTTCATTTTTCTTTCCACAAGTACAACAGGCTATAGAATATCAAAATAGGTAATATATATATGAAAACACATTTAAAACCCTAAGAACAATTTTGCATGAAAGTAAAAAACATTAGGATTCTGTCATCTATCCATCTTCAAAATAAAACCTGTGAGAATACTTTGCAAAATTATATTTTCATATTGTTTTGTTGTTTTTTGAAAGGCACTTGGGAGTAAATGACTAGTGTCTGAGACTGAATTTGAATCTGTTCCTCTTGACTCCAAGATCAGTGCTCTATCCATTTTGTTGCCAAGCTGGCCCCTATTTTTATAATTTTGGATTATCTGGATAGAATGACTTTGGGTGGGAGGACCCTCAGGCAAATAGTCAAGGTCCCAAATACTTAGAACAATTCCAAAAGTCCATTATCCCCAGAGATTGCCTTCATTTTGCCTTGGCCCGGTCTCAGGAGGGAGGAAGGTGAGATTCCAAATTTCATCTTTGTACAACAGAAAAGGGCAATCCCACTTCCTGACATGTAAGGGAATCTGAGGCAGATGGTCAGACTATGGGCAGCCTCTCTCTGGTACTTTCCACCCTGTTATTAGTCAGGGCTCCAGTGGTGGTGGCTAGATGCTATTTGTTTTTATGCTGACGGATGCTGCAGTCTGTAATCCATAAACGGAATCAAAGCTCTTCTTCCATGACTGCTGGCATATCCTGTCGTGTTTATGAGTCTGACAGGCAAACATATCTCAGCAGATCACATATGCTGATGTGTGAGGGAGATAAGCCCTTTGTTTGACTTCACCAGGAAAGAAACAGGAAGAGGGCAGAAAACCCTGCATTGATTTCTCTCAGGGCTTCAATTGGTGCATTGTAACTAGACATAGAATCATTTGATTATTTGATTATATATTTGATTATCCTTACTGTTGTTACTACTGCTAAGTTTGCTTGACTATTGAAAAGGTAGTTAGATTGTTTTTTCTTACTGAACTCTATAGGATATGGTCATCATTTCAAAATTAATTTTGCAAAAGAGAAGAAAATTACAGAAAGAATACTAGAGCTTACAGAGTTCCTTCTCCCTCTTCCTCACTCCCCAACTCATTTACTGTAATCTTTCAATACTTATTTTCACTGTTAGTTTTATTTTCTGTAAAATGAGAGTACCTCTCAGCCAATTAGTCAGCTGGTTTTTTGTTTTTGCTTTTGCTTTAATCTTACTAGCTTTTCTTTTATCATGAAAGTAGTTGTTATTGTTCAGTGATTCAGCCAAATTAAAATAAAAAATAAAATAAAGGGAAGTAGCACTTTAAAGTTTGCAAACATTTTCTCATTTGATTTAATCTACATATCCGTCCTCTGGGGTAAATACTATTATCATCACCATTTTATAAATGGGGAAATGGAGGTTACATGATTCGTTTAAGATCATACAGATAATGAATATCTGATAAGAATTTGAACTCAGTTCATTGTCATTGTTATCATCATCATCATTAAATTTCTATTGTTCCTGGTTTTCCCCAACTACATCTTTGTGTCCAAGATGCCATTAGTGTCTCCATTTTTTAAGGAAGAAATAAAAGTAGAATTACTTCCATAGAATGACTCTACAAGTTACTGGCATAGCTGGATTTTAAATTTACTCTTACAATTTCTAGACTTTTGTTTAGCTTGCATACTTCACTTTCAACTTATTGGTTCTTAATCCTTTGGTTCTAACCAAACTGAAGGTTAATAGATTGTTATCTTCCAAAAGTAGCATATGTGATGGAGAGTGTTCCATTGTTATAGAACCACTTATTCCCTATTAAAATTAATTGACACTGGAAGAGTGGAGAGAGAGATAGGTTGGGAATGTTAGTTGGGAATGCATGAGGTAAATCATCTCTTACCACCTCATTGATGAATTGAATGTAGATGAGATCCTATTCTCTACCAAATCAAAATTTGGTTCTATAATAATTCTATAACAATATTGATATTAACATAGTACTTTAAAGTCTGCAAAATGCTTAGCATGTTATCTCCTTTAGTTATCATTTCAATTCTATGAAATAGATGCTATTATTTTTCTCATTTTGTAGATGAGGAATCTAGGGCTCAGAGAACCTGAGTGGGAATCTGTGTGGATCATGGGAAAGAACATAGATCTTTGAATCACAGGACTCAGATTCAAATTCTGTCTTTGTCACATATTATAATGTGACTCCAGGCAAGTCACTTAGAGTCTCAGTTTTCTCATTTGAAAAATAAGTGGGTTAGACTAAATGATTTCTAAAGATTCCTTCCACAGAAATGTCTATGAACCTTGAATGTAAATGTTCTAGTTAATATTTGTACCTGAGTCTGATTACAAATGAAGCAGACTGTGCTTTGCTGCTTCTCCTGGTTCCCTTCACCCTTCCCAATACCTCGAGGCTGTCTCAGGTGGACCTTTTGATACGTGATTTTTAGCTTTCTGTCTCACTCTCTACTAAAACATACCTATTTTTCTCCCTGGACCAGCCAAATACAACTTGATCTCATCTAATCTGATTGAGCTCTACCAGATTTCCTTCCAAATATATGCTTAAATTAACAGTATTTTTAAAATCTCATCAGACTGAGGGAGGTAAGAAAGTGGGGGGGGGTAAGTAGGGAAGGGGGTCAGAGAAGGGAAATGTAGCAACCCTTACCAAACCTCTGTCTAATTTATGAGACAGATGAAAAAAGGCAGATCAGATATCCCTGGCCTTTTGCCAAGCACAGCTATAGTGGTGCTAGTTGAGAAATAATCAATACCCAAGAATTGAGCTGTAGGGCCCGATTAGTTATGTCCCTACAGAAGAAAATTAATATAACTGAGAACCTTCCAGAGCTGTCTGGTGACATCTAACTAAATGGGGATGGTTTGGTAGAAGCCAGTCAAAGGCCTTCTCTCTCATGAGGGAAAGGATAATATCTAAAGCAACCCTTTCTGGGAAAAGAGGTTAACCTTGGCTCTGCCTCATTCCTCCCAAATTATCCATTCTGCCTTAATTTTCCAATTAGTTGTAAAGATGTTCCTTATAAACAGCTCGGTAGGGCTCTGAGCTGTTCACAATAAGGGTGACTTTTTTTTTCAAAGGATGAGTACTTAAGCCATCTAGTCTCTTCTACTTTTCCTGGATACCCAGAGGCAGAAAGATCCTCTGCTTCCTTGGGATTTCTCAGGTCCACCTGTTTGACCTTTTCTGTGTACTTAATCATTAAATGAAATTATCATTATTCAAAACTGATCTCATCCTTCAACCAAACTGAAAGCTCCTTGAGGGAAGATTTGTGTTATTTCTCCTCTTTTTCTTCCCAGGACATAGCAGAATAGCTTCAATAGAATAGGTGATTAATTATTAAGTATTATGAATAATTATTAAGTAATTAATTAGTTAGGTACTTGTTGAATTTGCATTCAAATTGTTCAAGTCCAAAGAAGGGGCTTTAGTGCCTCCAGCTATTTGTTAAATGAAAAAATACTTTCCTAACGATTATAGACCAGTAGCTTAATGTTATCCTGGACCAAAATTCCTTCCTTCCCTGTTTTACCTTCCCCAGTCCCTCAAGTTTATGCCCTTAACCCCTGCTACTATTAATTAATGGAACACATTGAAACTGGGACTCTCACTTGAACATCAGATTCATTAGAACTAGGAACTGGGATGTGTTGATTTATATTCTCTTAACTGCAAACTTATAATGTTTTTTGAATCAGGAATGTTGTTGGCTAGACTTTCAGAACAGATACTAACAGATTCTTCTATATCATCCCCTCTTCCATCTTTACCCCCCCACCTTGCCACTCCTCAAAAATAATCCTTAAACTGTCTCATCTGGGATCTTTGTCTTGGCCAAATAAAAAAAAATCCAGGAATGGTACATACCTAATTTAACTCTGTAGCCTCAGGCTACTAGTAGAATGTTACGTATCCTGCAGCTACTAAAAATAAAGCACATTTGCTATCTCTACTCCAATTCTCTACAGTTAAATTCTTTCATTCCCAGGTAACAAGGATGACCAGCTTCATCTGCCTTGAAATCTTTTCTGGGAAAAAAATATTGAAGTGCTCTGTGTACTTGCCACTGAACAGGGCATACAGAACAGGATCCATGACCTTTAGGAATTTGAAGCCTTAAAGACAGAGAACAGTCACAGAAATAAAATTTAAAATTAAATAAATGTTGAGTTGGAAAGAAAAGTATAGACTAGGACCTCATAACATCCCTGGTAATGAATAAGCAGGACAAGAATAGGAATATTCCTGTATTCTAGAACCAGCTTTATTTGACTTCTGCAAATTATTGTGAAATTTTCACTGTGAGCATGTGTACCATGAAATTCTACAAACAGTACAAGTCAGGACTTGATTTATTGATTTTTTGATTGTTATGATTTAAGAGAGTGATGAAAAATGTTAAAAATTCAGATTACACTAAAATTTTATAATTTATGCATATTTTAAAAAATATCTGGTAGTTAAATATTTACCAGCAGAGCCTGCTTATAACCATTGTATACTATATAAACATAAGATTAGAGAAGCAGAGTAGAGTGATGGAAGGAGTTCTTAATGCTGTTAAATGAGATGAATTGGCCTTAGGCAATTTATTTTATTTCTTGGGAGTGTATGTGGGGAGGAGGAAGAGGGGAGATAAGTGGTCTCAGTTTTCTCATCTGTAAAATGAGTTGATTAGATTAAATGGTCTTTTAAATGCTAGCTCTAAAAATGAATGATAGATTCACATGATGTGGCTGATGTAGCACCAAATGTTATTTAGGCACCAGATGATGAGCTTTAGGAGAAGCTCCAAAAGTTCGGGTTCAGCCATGTGCAGAATTCACAATGGCCATTCTCTTTGGCAAAGTGTAAGTTTATTTAGGAGAAGAGGTTACAGACAAAATAAGAGCCTCAATAGACACAAGGAGTAGTAAATCCAAAATGGAGTCGGAGAGCATATTAAAGAGAAGTCCCAGTGGAACTCACAATTACCAAGTAGAAAGGAAACAGCCCATGAAGTTAGAGCATGCCCTTGGCTGAATCCTGAAGGGGGCTTAGAACTCTAAAAAAATTAGTTAGCTATAAAGAGCAGAAGTGGGGTTGAAAAGCATAGTGGAGTTAGGAGAAATACCATGTGGCATAGGGAGAGAGAAGGAGGCAGAATGTCAGTGGCAGAATGACCCAAAGGCGGGCAGTAGCAAAGCCATGATCCATAAGCTGTTTTATAGAAAAAAAATTTCATCTCAGGGAAATTACTGAGATTTCTGACAGGACACAGCAAGGTGGGGCTATCTAAGACCCCTACAGAGGATTTGCTATGACTTGAATTTCTGACTGGAGGACCTCCGCAAAGGATGGAACCAGGGAGCTAAACTGATCTCCATCAGAGCCTTACCTCTGCCTGTCCCCGGGATCAATTTTATCAGTTCTACCATATCCACTTTTCAGGACTTCATCACACATAGTGGAAGCAAATGATATTTTGAGTCATAAAGTTTGGGTTCAAATTTTAGTGCCAAAATTTACCAGTGGACAAGTCACCTAACCTACCTTGGAGTTATTGACACTTTAGGAATGTTACTTGTGAGGTCTTTCAAAACTGAAAAAAAAAAAGTATTTTGGATATTTTAAAATTCATATAAATATGAACTGCTGTTCTTAATATGCATGAAGAGCCACAGAGGAGACTGATATGACTGTTGTTTAAGTGAATGTGGAGTATAATGAAGTTCCACACAATAGGATTTTGTCTCTGTACAAGCAAAGGCAGTTGGGTGCCACAGTGGCTAGAGTGCTACGCTTGAAGTTTGGAGGACCTGAGTTCAAATTTGGTCTTGGAGACCCACTAGGTATGTAAACCAGAGTGAGTCATTAAATCAAAAACCATTCTGGCATTTTTGCCAAGATAACGGCAAATAGGGTCATAAAAAATTAGACATGACTGAAAAATGACCAGCCAGCAATATCACAAGCAAAAGGTAGATTTTTTTTTTTTTCTGAAGGAATGAAGGTACAAGGAAATAATGGGGTGCATCAAGAACTAAGCTGAGAAAACTCCTCCCTTCATAGCTAGAAGGGAGGTACAGATCATTGCCTAATTTTACAGAGGCACAGTGGTTAGTGGAAAAGAGTACTAGTTTGGAAGTAAAGAGAATTTCAAATCACAGCTCTGTTCTTTTTTTGACCTAATTCCTGTCACCTGCCTAAAGTCCCATAGTTAGTATGTGGTGAGGTCTGGATTGAAACCGTTTTCTCTTAAATTGATATTCTGTGACATTTCCACTATAATATATTGTTCTATTTTTCACTATTGCTATTATTTCTCATACTATATTGCTCTTTTTTTCTAATCTTCTCCCCTGAAGCTTTCATAGTTTATTTCCTTTCTATATCCCTTCCCTTTAAAATTAATTTTTAATCAGAGGAAATAATCAGAGGAGTAATGGATAGACTTGGCCTAGGGGCCAGGAAGTCCTGGATTCATGTCCTGCTTTTGATACACAAAGACTGTGAGACCAGGCAAGCCAGTTAATTAACCTCCCATTATTCTAGTTAAACTGACCGATCAGTTACTCAACTGTATTTGGTTGCCTGAGTTCATAGCATTATATACATTGAGAACAAGATTTAAAGGGTTATTTTATCTAATTTCCAGAGATGAGGAAACTGAGGCTCAGTCTGATAAAGTTACTTGCCTAACTTTAGGCATTTTTAAAAGAGTTTATTATGTATTGGAACTTTGATCTGTGATTTAGAGTCAGTCTTTCAACTCTTCACTTACATGGACCACATTACTTTTTTTCTTCCTTCCTTCCTGCTTCCCCCCACCACACAAAAAAAGAATGAAGAAGTCTTCCCAGATTTTTTATACTCATTAGTGTTTCTTTGGGTCTCAAAGAAGACTCAAACTCCACACTTAATTTCAATCAGTCAATTACCAAGTATTTATTAAGCAATTACTATGTGCTGGAGATGCAAAGAAAGGAAAAAATGTCCCTGCTTTTAAAGAGTACATTTTCTAAATGGGGAGACACTATGTAAGTAATTAGGTACATCCAAATGAATTCAAAGTAGATTTAAGATACTCTCATAGGGAAGATATTAGAACTGGTATGTAGGGCCAGGGGAGACATGCCATAGGAAAATGTTTTACAGAAGGTGAGATACGATCTGAGTCATTCCTGAAGAAGACAGAAGGTGGAGGTAAGAAGGGAAGAAAAGCATTTTGGGCAAGGGATGTCATGGGAGACAGAGCATTGTGTTAAAGTAGAGCTTAACCTGAGATACATGGAGCTACCAGGTGGGAAAGTTGCATGAATTTGATTAAATAGAAAAAAAATTACAAGAAGACTAGAAAGGGAAGAAGGGGCTAGATCAAGTTCAATTGCCATCATAGTGATTTGGTGACCTCTGTGTGAGAATATCTGAAAACTATTCAATATCTGCTGGCAATCAGGTTGGTATTTGGCAGCTGATGGATTCTATACATTTTTGTTGCTATTTAATGGTAAGGGAAGAATAAAGGACTTTCCCCCTGATACATCTTGGAAATTTGCCTAAGTTCTTTTATGGAAATTGTCCAAACTTGATGGGAAATTATTTTAGAACCAGATTATATTACTTTGAATTGGCTCTTGTGCCAGGAGACTGAGTAAAATTGAGCAAGTTTAAATGTTCACACACATTCTAGACTGATAAGAGTTGTAGAAAGCAGAGCCCCAACATTATTAATTTTGTCTGGATTAGCAATAATCCAGTTTTCATAATCAAATATTCCTTTTCTATATTTAATGTGTAATTTTGTCAATGAAATATATTTTGATTATAAATATATTTTATATTATTATTATAAGTATGCTATATGTAATAATATAATATATATTATAATATCAAAATATTATAAAATATACCATTAGTATAATTTTAAAAGATAAAAGAATATTTCAATATTAAGACTATATAGAAACAATGGAAAAAGCACTGGTCTTAGAATGAAAAAACCTGAGCATAAATACTCCTGGTTCTGATACTAAGCTATTGTAAACCTGAGAAAATGATTTAACATAACATTTCTCTAATTCAGTTTCCTCATTGTTAAAAAATACCAGTCAACAACATTTCTTAAATATTTACCATGATAGTTGTTTGTCTTGACAGCCTCTTCCCTTGTACCCTGACTTCTGTGGGAAAGAGTAAAGGAGGAGAGGGAATAAGCATTTCAATGGAGTTAACTACATGCCAGGCACTACAAAATGTTTTATAGATATTATTTTATCGTGCTATTATTATCGCCATTTTATAGTTAGGGAAACTGAGGCAGACAGAAGCTAAATAACTTGCCTAGGGTGACACAGATAGTAAATGTTTGAAGTCAGATCTGAATTCAGGTTTTCTTGATTCTAAGTCTAGCACTTCATCCTCTGTATCTTTACAGGGCTCATATGCTTAAGATGAACTTTGAGAGAAACTAGGAATTCAAGAATCACAGGGAGAGAAAGGAAATACTGATTATGTGAAAGCTTTTTTTTTTCACTCATTTAGTCATATCTAACTCTACATAATTCCAATGGAAGTCTCAATGGACTTTCTTGGCAAAGATACTAGAGTGGTTTGCCATTTCTGTCTCTGGTGTGTCCCCATTTTATAGATTAAGAACTCAAATAAATATTGGCTAAATGGCTTCTCCAGAATCACATAGCTAATAAGAGTCTGAAACTAGATTTGAACTTAATTCTTTCTGATTCCAGCCCTGATGTTCTATGTATCGCACTGCCTTTTTGCCCAAATATGTCAGAAAATGTTTTGTTCAGAAATATGTCTTATACAACATGACATAAAAATCAGAAAGGAAGGAAGGATGGAAGGAAGGAAGGATGGAAGGAAGGAAGGAAGGAAGAAATAGAGATGAAGGAAGGAAGGAAGAAGGAAGGAAGGAAGGAAGGAAGGAAGGAAGGAAGGAAGAAATAGAGATGAAGGAAGGAAGGAAGGAAGGAAGGAAGGAAGGAAGGAAGGAAGGAAGGAAGGAAGGAAGGAAGGAAGGAAGGAAGGAAGGAAGGAAGGGAAAATACTGTGCATTGATTCCCATTCAGTCTCCATAATTCTCTTTCTGGATGTGGATGGCATTTTCCATTTGTTGATTTGAATGAACACATTGTTCCCAAGTCCATCACAATTGATCATCACAAAATCTTGTTGTTATTGTATACCACGTTCTCCTGGTTCTGTTCACTTCATTTAGCTTCAGTTTATGTTAAGTTTTTCCAGGCTTTTATGAAATCAACCTTCTCATCATTTCTTATTGAACAATAATATTCCATTACCTTCATATACCCATAATTTATTCAGCCTTCCCAGTTGATGGGCATCCACTCAATTTCCAGTTCCTTGCCACTGCAAAAAGACCTGCTATAAACATTTTTATACATATGGGTCCTTTCTTCTTTTTTATTATCTCTTTAGGATACAGATCCAGTAGTGAGATTACTAGATCAAAGGGTAGGCATAGTTTTATAGTCCTTGGGGCATAGTGGGAGTTTAGATTTAAAAATAAATATAATAAATTTTATATCTGCTTACAGGGTTTCTGGGATGAAAACAGTATATGTGAAAGTGTTTTGTAAATGTAAGTTACTATTATAATTACTGAAAACAACCAGGTCAAACATCTGTCTTAAATGACTTTTGGAATATCAGGAACAGTATTTGGCACCAGAGTTGAGACCTATGGTATTGTTCTGGCTGTATTCCTTGGGCCAGTCATATGACTTTTAATCAGTCACAATAACTTCATTGTGTCTTGGTTTTTTAATCGGGGGGGGGGGGGGGGGGAGGGGGGGAAAATAGGGAGAAGAACTGAACTTTCTTTTCCAACTCTAAAATCTTCTGATTCAGCCCATGATTGTTATACAGGGCCGAAGGAGGGGTGAATTGATGGAAGAGATGATCTCAATTTTGTTCCACCTCTAATCTTTATGATTCATGACATGACATGTTTGTCCTTGAGTCTCAGCTGCTGACTTTTAATGACAAAAATAAGCATTTTTTTCTTCTCCTCCTGGAGGCAACACTGCCACAGGTGAGCAAACTAGATCATACTCTGCCTTGCATTCTTCTGACAACTGGTAGCCGTATTCAGTTCAGCATTCTTTTTCATACAGAGAACAATGTCAGAGATAGAGTGGGTTTAACTGCATTGTCAGACAAGTGTTGGCAGAGCAAAACCAACAGACAGGATGGAAAAATCATCTTTGAGGTTGGAAACTGAAATCAATATGATAATGAAATTTCAGAATGATTTAGAATCCTCAGTATGTATTCTTTTTATCACTTTTCACTGACTAACTATGCCTTTAAAAATATTCCTTTCTCTAACATTATAGAACAATGAAAAGAACAATCAGTCTCATAAACCAAAGAAATAATAGGCTTTTCTTTCAATGTTGAAAAGCTTCATGAATAAATAGTGTGCTTGTTGTTAGAATGAATCATGCAACTTCCTCTCAAAGTTAACTTTTGATACTCAGTTCACATGGATTATTGACATCCACAGATAAAGGAAAATTTTTTTTCATGGTCATTCACTTAAGCTTCTTCTATGGCAAAAGTTTTGATTAGAGGCACTAAGTTAAAAATAAAGCTCATTTTTCCTTCTTTTCTAAGCTCTGACTGAATGGTATAATGTCTAATAAGGTGAAGTGGTCATAGAATCAAGAAAAGGAAAGTCATAGAAAGACTGATAAATACAAAAATAGATATGTAAACCATTAAATGTTTATTGTATACTGTACTTTGAACAATTGGAGATAGATAGATAGATGGATGGATGGATCATAAATTGATAGATAAATCATTAAATGCTTACTATGTACTATACTTTGAATAATTAGATAGATGGATAGATACATAGGTATGTAAACTATTAAATGTTTACTGTGTACTATGCTTTGAACAATTAGATGAATAGATACATATGATTATATGTGTGATCATCTATACATATGCATAAATGCTTGTATATACGTATATGCATGTTTTGTGTGCATATATGCATTATGCATGTATTTATGTATTTATATGTATGTGTGTATGTGTGTGTGTGTGTGTATGTGTGTGTGTGTGTGTGTGTACATAATTTATCCATACTGGATAATCAACTACTGAATAATTGAGAGTTGGAATAGTAAATTTCCTAAGTCATTTGATCTGGTAAAAAAGTCCCATAGAAAGCTGCAAGGCTCTTCATAATTTGTCACTCGGTGGACTTGTCTGAAAAGGAGAGGTTAGGGACTCCGGAAGCAAAGCCATGTGATTTGCCTGGAGGGGAACCTGAACCGGGCAACTATAGGCCCCTGGGTCCTATTGAGGTTGAATTGTTAAATCATGTCCTTGACTTTCCTTGAAAGAAAGCTTGTTGGTCTTTTTTGCCTGAAGATAAACCACAGAGGTAGAAGAGGGAGATAGTTCAAGTAGAGAATAGAATAAGGAAAGAGTTGAGATTTCCAAGGAAAATCCATGATTATAGATAGGACATTTGTATGGACCTTAATCAATTAATCAACATTTTAAGCACCTACTATGTGCCAGCCACTGTGTTCAATTATGGAGTTGCAAATATAAAATCAAAACAGTTCCTGCTCAATAGGTTTATATTCTAAGAGGGAAGATAGTATACACTTAATGGTATATATGAAAGCATACATGGTGACCTTGGAATGGAAAGATGCTAGAATTTCATAAGGGAAAATCATGCAGAAGGGAGTTCTTGAGTTGAATCTTGAGGGAGATCAGTGATTCCATGATTTAGAGGAATGGAAGGATGAAACAAATATGTCTGAGAATGTGTTTTGTCAATATTGACAAGCCTCCAATAGAACATTGCAGATGGTCAGCTATATATATTAAATATATATATTTGTATATATGCATATATATGTGTGTATATTTTAAAAAGTATATAATTATGTTTTAATGTAATTAATGATACATTATATATGTGTATATGTATGCATATGTTATATGTATATGTTATATATATATATAATATTTAAAGTTACCTACTGAGTGTGATGAAAATAAGAGATGAACCTTGGAAAGGGGCTCTTGCCAAGGCCATTAATGTGGTTTGCAAGGGAAGCATTTATATCCATATTCTATCAGCTTCTGATTCCAGCACCACCTGGTTTCCTTCCCAGAGCACAGCTGTGCTTTTATATACAATTTCCAAAATTGCCTTTTATGACATCTGTGTTGCCAACCCGTGCCTCTCTTTTCACCTCTCTCTCCAACTCCTATCCTCCCAGGACTGCTAGACGCTTCACTTGCAGCTTCCTTTTTTTTTTTTTTTCTTTCTTGTATTCTTCTCTGGTGTATCATTCTTTCTCTTTTTCTCCCCATTGACCCTACCTTACTTTAGCTCTTCTCAAAACCATTTTCTTTTTCTCTGTAGATCACTTGTAAATTTTTCTTGTAAAATTATTTTAAATGAAAAAATAAAAGGAAACTACAGCTATGATAATGTAGCTGGAAAAGAAGGGGGCAGGGTGGAAATGAACTGAATTCTGTTAAAGTATAATAGCTAAACTTAGCAACCTCAAAGAAGTAACAAAAGAATGCATTGGTGTTTCCTCTCTATAGCCTCTCTTCTTTTGCAAAAGTGGGAGGCTATAGATAGGAAATACCATATATCGTACAAGGTGGGTCATGTGTTGGCTAATTGTTTCCCTTTTAAAAAATCCTATGTTATGAAGGATGACTCTCTGGGAGAGGGAGATTGTGATATATTGGGAAACCAAGATGATATCAAAATAATTTTTAAAACTATAAAAGTAAAATGATAAAGAAAGAAATTTCAGTTAGAAAGAAAGAAGGTATTCTTTCTTCAACTTATTTTAAATGTCCTTGTTTTCACACACTGGTGGCCATCCCTCTTTCTTTTCTGTATTTCCAAAGCATCTCTCTATAGGGTATAGATACTCCTTACAACTACATAAAGACAGGGGATCAAAAATATTCCATTATTTTCTTAGCTACGGTACGTCACCTTCTAACATATTCATACTTTATTTAATATGTCCTACCATTTATAAGAATCCTTGCTTTCTTTCTCTACATTCTGAACTGCTAAATACTATTATGTACAAGTTTTAAAAGAACTAGAGTAAACTTGCATAAAAAGTCAGGCCTACATCTTACTTTGATTCCATGACTTCCTTTCTTTATTAGAATGATGTATAATGAAATTTATGTGGACAACTGTCTATATCATATAGGAGCCCAGTTAAAATGACTGTTCTAATATATTACCCAGATTTGGTTACAGTTTTGATTTGACTTTCTGGAAAAGATATCATTGACAATCTGCCAGTCTGCTGATTTTTTTTTTCTGACTTTTTAAAACATATTTTATTTCATATTAGAAATCTAGACATACTTTGGGGGCAAAAATAATATTTAAATTCCATTGACTTATTAGATAATGGAAAATAATGCCATAATGATTACATTAACCATTTGTCTTCAAAGACAGAATTATAAATTTAAATGGTTTAGAATATAGAATTGGAACAAAAAATCAGTTAATATAGTAGAGGTTTAGGTGGGATAAGGAAGTAAATTAAAGAGGGACTTCAATTGTACTTGTATTATTATGATTATTTCAGAATCTGCTATACTAAATTTAGATTAGCAAAGAGTTACACTAAGCATGTGGGATCCATGTTACATAACTCTCTATTGTTTTTTAATTAATTAATTAAATTAATTTTTACAAAAATTTTATGCATAGGTAATTTTCCAGCATTAACAATTGCAAAACCTTTTGTTTCAACTTTTCCCCTCCTTCCCTCCACCCCTTCCCCCAGATGGCAGGTAGACCAATACATGTTAAATATGTTGAAGTATAAATTAAATACAATATATGTATACATGTCCATACAGTTATTTTGCTGTACAAAAAGAATTGGACTTTGAAATAGTGTACAATTAGCCTGTGAAGGAAAGCAAAAATCTAGGCAGACAAAAATAGAAGGATTGGGAATTCTATGTAGTGGTTCATAGTCATCTCCCAGAGTTCTTTCGCTGGGTGTAACTGGTTCAGTTCATTACGGCTCTATTGGAACTGATTTGGTTCATCTCATTGTTGAAGAGGGCCACATCCATCAGAATTGATCATTATATAGTATTGTGGTTGAAGTATACAACAATGTCCTGGTTCTGCTCATTTCACTCTGCATCAGTTCATGTAGGTCTCTCCAGGCCTTTCTGAAATCATCCTGCTGGTAATTTCTTACAGAACGATCATATTCCATAATATTCATATACCACAATTTATTCAGCCATTCTCCAATTGATGGGCATCCACGTAGTTTCCAGTTTCTGGCCACTACAAAGAGGGCTGCCACAAACATTCTTGCACATACAGGTCCCTTTCCCTTCTTTAAGATCTCTTTGGGATATAAGTCCAGTAGTAACACTGCTGGGTCAAAGGGTATGCACAGTTTGATAACTCTTTGCATAGCTTTCAATTGTTAAAGAATAAGAACATAACTCTAATTTTATTGATTCATAGAATAATAAGGTTACAGATTTAGATCTGAAGGGACCTTAGTCACTAAGTTCAAACACTCACTTTACAGAGAGGAGGCCAGTGACTTTAGATCAAAAATACATGCTGGAGAGTAAAGTGTGAGAACTCTGTAAAGGTAGAAGGAGACTAGATTATGAAGGGTTTGGTGGCCAAGCAGCATTTTGTATTTATTCCTGGAGGTAAGAGGAAGCCATTGAAGTTAATTGAGTAGGTGGATGATATTTTAAGAAAATCACTTTAGTGGCTAAATGGAGAAGGAATTGTCATTGGGAGAGACTTGAGGCAGACAGGCTCACCAGCAGGCTATTGTAATAATCCATTTAAGAGATAATGAGGGTCTGTACCAGGATAGTGCTTGTCAGAGAAGAGAAGGAAACATTGAAGAGTTGAGGTGAAAAGGTGAAATGGACCTTGACAACGGCTTGGATATGGAGAGTGAAACAGTGAGAGATCCAGATGACTCCTAGATTATCAACTGTCTAATAAAGCCATGCTACTCTTCATAATCCACATATTGTAAATGGATGTTTCTAATCTGCTGGATGGTTCCTAAAAGCTATATTTTCCTGGGATTTTATCTTCTTAACAACTTAGGATTCCAACCTCTCTGGCCTTGGACTTTCCTTAGTCTGGTGAGGAAATTTCTATCTCTAATTCAATGCTGTGACCCAGCTCAACAGACATCCCTGCAACCAAAGGATCCACATTACCACTGTTTCTGAGCACAAAACCAATTCCTTCCTTCCTTCCTTCCTTCCTTCCTTCCTTCCTTCCTTCCTTCCTTCCTTCCTTCCTTCCTTCCTTCCTTCCTTCCTTCCTTCCTTCCTTCCTTCCTTCCTTCCTTCCTTCCTTCCTTCCTTCCTTCCTTCCTTCCTTTCTTCTTTCCTTCCTTTTTTTCCTTTTTAAAAATTGTGGCAGAGGCATTATTTTCCAAGGCCATTTATTTTCAGGCGAAAAGAAAACTTAGATAAATAGTGCAAGCTGGGTTTAGATAATCAAAAAATTTTAGCCACATTATCAAGCTACTAGACTGCAGTGCTCAAACATTCTTAAAGCTAGCTAATATTTCTAGGACTAATTTGTCTATCCTGAATATTCCTGGGTAATCACCCGCTAATAGATCTGGCCAAAATTAAAGAAAGTTATGTTTTTCTTTTAGAACACCATCTCCTCTTTAGCTCCCCAAACTTCAAAGTTAAAATCATCCATATTGCAATCCCAAATTCACTATTAGCTAATAAAGGTATTTCCTGGTTGATAATTCAATCACCTAGCCTTTGATGCTGCTTCACCTATGTTCACAATCTAAACACCTTGCCCTTTTTTCCTTCCTAAGGGAGAGTAACATGTGAGTTGCAGAAATATCTTTATTGAAACTAAATATCTTCAAGTGTTCAGAGGCACTCCTTTTTATCAATTTTTTTAAAACTAGAAAGTCTGATCTGTGAAGCCATCATACCAGAAAGCTCATGACTTTTGTGAATAAGATGAGTGATGTCATAGCACTTGATTAGAAATAAAGTATTAGTTTAAGAATAAAAATACAAAAATAGTATCAGTACTGACTGATTATTCCTCTTTTCTCCTGAATTTAATATGTTAGTTGGATGTCTTTGTTTAATTGATCCCACTGTTTAAAATATATAAATGCTATAGCAATGACCTTCTAAATGATCTCTCTGCCTCAAGTCTTTCCCTACTCCAATCCATTCTTTATGCATTCATGAAAGTTCTTTTCCTAATGTACAGATTGAGTAATATTACTCTTGTATTTAGTAGATCCCAGTTGCTCCTTATTACCTTTAAGGTAAATACAAACTATATTTCTTGGTATTTTTTAAACTTTTGCACCTTTATCCTTTCCTGTCTTTCCAGTCTTCTAAGTGTATTACTTCTCTCTACACCTGCTACAATTCATACTGGTTGAGCATTTTCCATCTTATATGCCTTTATATATGTACATGTCTCCTCAATTAAAATATACAGTCAAACCTTTAAGAGTAAAGACTGCTTTGGTTTTTATTTCTCTTGCACTTAACACAGAGCTTGGCACATAGGTAGCACTCAAATGCTTATTGATTGATAGATTGGAGAAACATCTCCTAAATGTTTTGTGTGTGTGTGTGTGTGTGTGTGTGACAGATATCTGCTAATAGCAAGAGTAAAAGTCAAAGGTGAAGTGGAGATATGAGGAGAGGATGATGAATAGTTTTGAGTAACATGTTTGAATATTCTTCTTTCAAAACAAGTGAGTGATCAACCTTGGCCTCTGAAAAGAATTGAGAAACTGCTTTACTCCTTTCTTTGAAGAGATATGTTGGTTTACTTTGATGAATTGCTTTTTTACTTGCTTCTTTTAAAATTGTTGTTAACAAGGGATAGCTTGCTGATTAGTCAAAGGTCTCAGAAATGAATGTGACATGAAAATGGAAAATTCAGAGAAAAAAAACATTTCTTATGTGCCTACTGTGTACAATGCAAAGTTGTGGGGAAGATATACAGTTTAAATAGTCTATGATGTCCATCATCATAGAACTTATCATGGACTTAGAAACAGCAACACAAATATAAAATATAAATAGATGAGCAGAGTACAAATAAAAAAGAAAATAAAAAAAATAATGTGGCTTATTAAATTTACTCAGAAATTTTATTTATATTTTAAATATATAACATTTATAATTGATACTTATAATAACATCTGCACCCAATACATAATAATTTCTCTTTTATTGTTATTCAGTCATTTCTGTAATGTCCCACTTTTCTTGACTCCATTTGGGATTTTCTTGACAAAAATACTGGAGTTGTTTGCCATTTCCTTCTCTGGCTCATTTAATAGATGAGGTACTGAGACAAACAGTAAATTGGCCAGGTTTACATAGCCAGTTAAGTGTCCGATGCTGGATTTGAACTCAAGAAGATGAATTTTCCTTACTCTAGTCTAGCACTCAATCTACTGTTCCACCTAGATGCCCTTTCCTTATATTTTGCCTGTAAACATCCCCATCACTATAGAAAACTATGTCTTCTTTAAGAAAAATGTTCAGGTCTTTGAAGGGATATATGGTCAAATGTGCCTTTTAAGTTTCAGCTACTCAAGTGTAATGACTTGCCTATGCCTTATCTTTTTTTTTTTTTTTTTTTTCCCCTTTATCTTGTCCTCATCTATCTTCTGGATTTTTTTTTTTTTTTTTTTAAGGTCAAATAGGTATTTGTAGGTGACACCAATTGTTTCAGTTTGTCTGACTTAAACCCCTTATGGCATCCTTTGCTACATGGATAATGATAAATGGAACTGAGATAGAATAGGAAATGAACTTAAAAGTGAGTTTATAGGACTGCCGGGGACCATCTGTTAATGTAAATGTTTAAGGTAAAATGCATTAAGACCTAAGAGCTGACTGAGACATTTTATTTGCACTCTGCCTCCGGGATTGTTTCTGGCTTCTGCCTAAGGACAGTATTGTTCCTAGGTAGGGATGGAAAGGTGGTTTTTTTTTTTTTTTTTTTTTTTTTTTTTTTTTTTTTTTTTTTTTAATCTGCTGCAATCTGTTTTCTGGATTTGAATCTCAAAGCACCAAGATGAATTATACAATTTAAAGTGACAGGACTAAGAAATTCATGTTAAGAGTTGGGTCTGTGGAGCTGGGATTTTTTTAAGTGTTTACAAGTGACAGATTCTATATGCATCATTATCTTCCCATGATTGTCTGTTGTTAAATGGTAGCTGTTGTTCTAATTATGTAAGCAGTTGTCTTTAGCCTTGCAAAGACAGCCTTGGGCTGTCAGTTATCAATCAGGATAAAAAGATGATTTATGAAAGTAAATGGGCCAGTTTTAAGATCAGTATTAAGGCTGCCTGAAATGTACAAGTTAGCAGACCAACTCAAAAAGAAAACAGATATCTGCAATTTTCTTTTCTTGTTTATAATCACCACCTAAACTTTATTATTATCATGTTTAGGATAGGACTTGTTATTTCATTAATGTAAGAACTTACAATCAGATTACTCCATTTTTTGATGCAAGTTATTTTGGGTTCTGCACTTTATAGTCTTAAAGAGTCACTTGAAGACACAAAACTTAAGTGACTTACCAATCATCACACAGTCATGATGTGTCAGATGCAAAAATTGAGCACAATATTTTGGGGGAATAAGAAGAGAAGAGAAATGGGGGAAGAAAGGAAGAAAGAAGGGAAGAAGAGAGACAGAGAGAATGAGTGTGAGGGAAAAAATTAAGAAAGAAGGGGAAAAGGAGGAGGAGGAGAGAGAAAAAGATGGGGAGAGCAGAAAAGACCAACTTTCTGGCAATAAAAGAAAGAGATGAGTATGAATGGGTCAGCAAGATAAAAATAAGAGGGAGGAGGATTCTGGAAAGATGGTGAAGTAGGTTGGTAAATTTCAAGCTTTCTGGATGTCCCCCTTTAATATAACAAATTCGTACCTCTGGGTGAACATAGACCCCTAAAAACTCAGAAAGACTTGGGGGTAGAATAGGGATCCTTCTGATGCAATCTAAGAAGATCTGAAGAAATACCCTAACAGGGATTAACTCCTGTGAAGTGCTAACACCTCTAGGATAGCTCCACAGAAATACTAAGTGGGGATACTCAAACCAAGCTGCGTGTGGTTAAAGCCTCAGCAGGATATAGAGAAACTTTCACCTCCTGATGAACTGAAGCCAGAGCACCATACCCCCACCCCAATTCTATAGATGCTTACATTAATACCCCTTATTAAAAAAATGAGCCAGCAAAGAAGAAAGAGCCCCACCATTGAAACATACTATGGGAACAAGGAAGACTGGGGTTTGTATTCAGAGAAGGACACTGAAGTAAAAAAATCTTCCATCCCAAAAAGTAATGTGAAATGGCTCTCTGCCCAGCATTTATTAAAGAACTCAAAAAAGAACTTAGAAGTCAAATGAGAGACATTGAGGAAAAACTTTTTTAAAAATCCAAGAAAAACAAGATTGTGAAAAACAAAAAGTTAACCAACTAGAAAAGGAAATACAGAGTTTCAAAGAAAAAAGTAACTCTTTGAAAATTAGAATTGGACAAGGGGAAGCCAGTGAAGCTAGGAGATACCAAGAAATAACAAAAACAGATTTTAAAGAAGGAAAACATAGAACAGAATGTGAAATATAAGAAAAATGATAGATATGGAAAGCAGATATAAGAATATAAAATAAGAATAATTGGACTGCCTGAGAATTATGACCAAAAAAGGACCTTGACACAATCATGCAAGAATAATACAAAAAAAAAAAAAAATTGTCCTGGAGTGATAGAACATTGTGGGAAAAGTAGAAATAGAAAAAAATCCACTGACCGCCATCTATAGAAGATCCTTTGTAGAAAACACACAGGAACATTATTGCCAAATTCTTAAACCCCCAAATAAAAGAAAACATTTTGCAAGAAACAAGACAAAAAATTAAAATACACTGAAGCTACAGCTAGAATTGTACAGGACTTAGCAGCAGCCACAATAAAAATCATAGGTCCTGGGATCAATACTACCAATAATTAAAAGAACTAGACCTGTAGCCAAAAATATTATATCCAGCAAAATTATCTCTAATATTTAAGGAGAAAAAAAAGGACATTCAATGAACTTGCACATGTTCAGGACTTTCTATCAACCAAATTCAAGCTTAATAGAAAATTTAACATAAAAGAGCCAGTATCGAAGATCAATTTCAAGAAATTCAATATGGATAAATTGTTTATTTTTTTTAACATGTGAAATTTATAGCATATGTTTAAGATTGATATCAGCAATACAACAGCTCAAAAGAAAGATTGGGGCAGAGTTAATGTAAAGATAGTAATTAGATCTACAAATGAAGTGCAGAGGGAGAACAGACACAGAGGCATTAGAGGGCTTGTAGTTCCGAAAACCTACTCACATAGGGAATAGGTTAAATAGGAAACACTACTTATATCCTATGAAGGGTTTAGGACCCTCCAAAATTTATAAAGAAAGAAAGGGGGAGAAAGGGGTGTACAAAGAAGCAAAGGATGAGGAAGAAAACAAGGGAGGAATCCTTGGATGGGAGGGGGGAGTTAAGTAATAGCAAAGCAAGTTAGGAGCAGAATTAAAGCAAAGGGTCAGTAGGGATAGGAAACATTGATGAGATCTAGATAAAGGGTAACTAAATGAAATTAGGGTTAATTGAGGTCTAATGGCAGGTTGGGGGTACAGGGAGTCAAATAGAGCTCCCCTGCAACCCTTTTGGATTCGGCGCAAGGATAGAGTTAAATGAGGTCTAGTAGCAGTGCAAGAGTCCCCTGTAAAGGAATTTACAGACCCCTGAAAACCTAGATTTATAAAAGAGGTTTATTGCGGGGTTTGGAAGTAAAGTCTAGTTAGTAAAGTTGAAGGTAGAGATAAAAGGCACCGGAACCAGAGTTCCAGTGGGCAGAAATCCTTTGACATGGTAGACATAAGGCTTCCATGTTTAATACCTCTGCAAAGAGACGACTCTAGTTTGGCTCTTTTTTATAATGGGGGCTTTGGCTACAAGCTGAAGGGGGCTTGTGGGTGGAGTCCCATATTGGCTCTGGGCTGGGTTTCTGCCAGGCTTAGAATTTTGAATTGAATTCAAGGAGTTTCAGGATTGTGCCAGATAAAGATGAAACTATGTTTAGGGTGGAGTCCCCTCCCTGAGGCAGAGTCCAAGGAGGTTTTCTCTTTTAAGAGTTTTGGGGTTTCCTCGTCAATATGTATGTGTATTCTGTTTCTTTAAATAAAATAAATTCAGGGGAAAGGTTAAAAATAAAAGGAACCAAACTAAAATGGGTTATAAAACTTATTATATAGAATGTCATAGTGGGGAAAGCAATGGATTTGGATTCAAGAAACCTAATATTTCTAGGTCTGCCATGTTCTGCCTAAGCAATGTCTCTTCACTTATTTGATTATCAGTTATTTCTGAGGCTGTTGTGGTTCTAGATAAGACCCATAATAGAATCTTATGGTAATGAAGAGAGTACAATGAGGTGAAAAGAAGTGTGCCAAAAAACTGGCTGTTTCCTCTCTGCTTAGGTAAAAATGACCCTAATAGGAATAAATCCCATATGTTATCTCACTTCTCAATCTCGTCCTTTGAGTTCAGCAGGAGAGTCACATTATAGTTATATCTAGCTCTTTCTTGAACTAGAGAAGATTAATATAAATTACAATCAATAAAGAGAGCTATTAAGAGCTTCATTGTCTCCAGATTCATCTTCAAGTGTCTTTTCTTCTCTCACTTGTACTTTTCCTTCTTAGTAGTAATGTGTGTGAGTAAGGAAAGGGGTCCAATTTTGTTTGTTTGTTTGTTTGTTTGTGGGTAGAGAAAAGGAGAGGAGAAACATTGTCACTGTTGGAGAGTAGCATGTAGACTATGCACTCAAAAGAAAAGTGTAAGGAAAAATTGGAAAGACAATATCTGCAACTTTGGTATCATTGTTTTCCTTAAAACTTCCCAAAAGATTATCCTTTGTCTTTGCTCATTTCTGATCCAGAAACTATATCTAAAAACAAATAAAGTGAAAGCCCCACTTTGATCTCTCTTCTGAATTCAAGATCAACTCTCTATATATGAATGCATGGAAAACTACAGATGATTTTAAGGACAAAAAAAATTAAAACATTGTTTTCCTTTTAGTCTTTTCTAATATCAGTCAAAATAATGCCAGCAAGTAGTTCTTTAGATTAAGGCAATGAAAGCTCTTGCCATTTTAAATTTTCCCAAATGATAAAAAAACTCAGGATTCATAGTCAGATATGAGTCTTCACCATTGCCTTCCGGGAATAATAAAGAGATGTCTCTTTTTTGTCCCTTCTTTGTTTTACATTCTTAACTGTTTTACCTTGGTCAGGTTGCCCACATAGGCAATATTGCCAGGTCATATTGCCTTAGAGACAATACAAAGTACGATTTCTATGGACTGCAAGCATATGAATTCAATTGTACAGATAGATTGAAATGTATTAAGTATACTCTAAAAATGAAGCTTCTCTCAACTATCATACTCTTTAAATCAGTTCCCTTTGCAAGCAACTGAAATGTGTTAAGCAATTACAAGTGTGTACACCATTGTGATACTTTGTTGAAGTAAAAATTATAGACTGATGGAATATATTAATCTAGATATTAAATTAATTAGTTATGTAACAATTGCTACATACCTAAACTTTGATAAATATTGAGGAGAATAAAAAAGAAACATAATACTTTATTTATTGTCAAGAAATTTGAATTCACCTCCCCCACCAGATGCTTACAAACAATTCATCCATGGATTTCTCTGAAGCCTCAGTTTTATCATTGATAAAACAAGATACTTGGGTTACATGAGTGAAAAAAACCCTTTCTGGCTTGAAACTAGTGATCCAGTGAAGGAGTTTAACATGTTTTGAGATCCATTAAAATATAAACAGCAAAAGGCAACATAATATGATGGGTAGAAAATCAATCAAGAGTAAGGACCTGGATTTGAGTCCAGGCTTTCATATTTGCTGAGAGTTTACTCACAAAGAGTTATTCTTACAAATGAAATCATAGATCCAGTGTAACAAATAAATAACAATGAAACACCTCCCTTTGGATGAACATGTTCAATTTTAGGAACCACATGTCAGGAAGGGCACTGAATTGTTAAAATGGATGAGATGGGCAGGGGGTAATATATTAAAGTTACCAAAGGGATATTTTTGGCTCAACATAAGGAGAAAGTTTCTAACAATTTAGAGTTATCTAGAAATAGAATGTGTTGTCTAAAATGTTTTCAGGTACAGGCTGCATAATGACTAGGCAAGAATTTTGTAAAGGAGATTCCAACTCATAAATGAGAACTAAATGAACTCTGAAGTGTTCTCCACTTCTAAGATCCTGGGATTTCCTGCCAAGTACAATAAGTTATAGACATCAGGGAGGAGAGGGAGAAGTTGTGGTAAAAGTTATCAAAGAAAACTTGGCAAGGAGTAATATGTGAGATGAGCCTTGGATAGTTGGTTGGATTTGGTGAAATTTAGGGATTCATGGGATAATAGGATTCAGAAATGGAAAGGACTTTTAAGTTTATTTAATCCAGCCTCATTATTTTAGAGGTGGGGAAGCAGAGGACATTTCAAGAATGATATTTCAGTAAAGGCAACTAGTACAGACCAAGACAAAAAAGGTTAAAATGAATATAATGTAACAGTTAGTTGATATGAGTGGCAGAAAAAATGGGAAATAGAAATTACATAGGATTATATAGCATTTAAAGATGCTGATGTAAGAATTTTATATGTCCAATGGACAAAGGATGTGAGTTATATTGTAGGTTCTTAAATCTGGAATTTAAATGCATAATACAAGGCATACATTTGCTATATTCGTTAATGTGGGTTTATAAATATTCATTATTCCTAATATTTTCTTTATATTATCCTTATAATTAACTTTTTTAAATTTGAAGAAAAACTTCAAAGTAGAATGGATTCCTTATATTATCAAGTAAAAGACCTGGTATTTTATAAATCTACACAACCCTAGGGTGCTGCTCTACAAGAGAATTAACAAGTGTTCAATTACCTGCAAACAAAGAGCTTCTTAATCATTCCCTGAATACAAGAAAAGTCTGAGAATTTAAAGAGAAAAGAATAAAAATAAATTGACTCAAAGAAATGAAAAGTATAAATAAAGTCTCTTGGAAGTTGAGGACAAAATGCAAATAGATGATGTTTCCATTCAACTCAGATTGATTTATTGTATATTGGTTTTGAAAGTTAAAAAAAAAAAATAGTTTCCCTGTGGTTGTGACAGTTGGAAGAATCTAGACTTTCTCCTCTAATTTTTGAAAGATTTTCAAAATATGGTTTCATTTACAATATTTCCTCCTAAGTATTTTTAAGTTGGCAGGCATATTTAGCTTCATTTTCTAGACATGGTAGCAAGAATTAAAACAAAACAAAACAAAACAAAACTATTTTCTTAAGGTCACATTGAATACTCTTAGAAGCTTCTACTCTTGCACAGTAACCATGAGGCCATTTTAGGTAAAAATATCTGTTGTTAAAAATATGGCAGAGCCCCCTTCCATGTTATTCTAAGGTTCATTACATCTGCACAACAACAAAGCAGGCTTGTTGCAGAGAATGATATCATAATTCAGCACCTGGTATTTCCTTTCATCCACTGTAGGGGTTGTTCCCCATGAAAAGAAAAGGAAATGACAGGACACATCTCTTCTCAAGAATAGAGCTCTCCTTTTCATATTTGTATATGTTTTCTTGAAAGTTTGTTAGCCAAATTCTTATAGTCTTTTTCAGTGGCAAAAATAATATGCTATAAAGAACACTCATTTTCTTTCTTAAATAGAGTTGAAAAAAGTTTACTTCTTTTGAAAGAAAATCACAGGCAAATCTGTGATTTCTTTTATTTGAGTATTCTTTATTTCATTCAAGATAGGCATTCTTTCCATACCTTTTCATTCAATATAATTTGCCTCTATCCTCCTATATGTCAACATGTTGAGGTCTTTGTCTTAGGTCTTTTACTATTACGTGGGTGCCCAGTGGCACATTGGTTGTTCATTTTAATGATATCCCGTTGTTCTCTTTATTTGACCAATATGCTTCATTTTCTACTCATATATTTCTTAGATAATATTTCTTACACTGGATTTTGCACATAATTATTCATTATTAATATGTCATAGCTTATTTATACCCTATTAGGCATTTCTCCATTGCTCCATGGGTGATCCATAATTTTCATTCTTCAGAAATTGTGATATACTATGATTCACAGCCACATATCATCATCCAAAAAATATTATTGTTAGAGGGATCAATATTTTTGGTCCTGAGAGAGTCATGGAGTCATTGAAAACTCTACATAATTTTCTAAATCCTATCTATAATGTCTACTTCAGAAATGTGTATTGAAGGGACAGCTCAATGGACTATTCATCTAATTTCATGTCATAATTTGAATGACAGTTATTTATCCAATTGGTTTTTCTTCCATCAATTATAAGACTGAATTCTTTAGTTGCAATGAGTATTATTTAGCAGGCTCTGCAGTACTCTTGGGCTTGAATAAGATTAAACTAGCACCTTTAAATAAAATCATTATGCACTTGTGTTCTTCCTATGTTTTCATTTAACCTTTTAGAGTTCCCTTGATTTAATGGATTTTGCTACCTCAGAAGAACTAGAATTCCACAGAATTCAGAGCATTTATACTTTTCCATCTAGAAATTGATCTTTTCTGATTGGCTCAGGATCATGACATCAGTATTGTATAAAATTCTCCTTATTTGCTCTCTGAGTAAACATCTGCTTTCTTTCTTGACATCAGGTCATCCAGACCAATTGCACACTTCTGAGTTATTCTCATTCATAGCCTCAAGGTAGCTTGAAGTCACCAGATATAAATTGGCCCTTACTTTGCTCATTTTTAGCATGCTCTTACAGAAAGAGATACACAAAGTGCCACAGATAATGCAAGTAAAGGAAAAGAAAAGCAAAACATTTTACCATTTTGCCTCACTATTTAATTTTTTTTTTAATATTTTATTGAGAAAAGGCCTATCTAGAAAGGAGATAAAAAGAAGGTATTTGCTGCCTTTGTCTGGAAAAAACCCCCCACCAGAGCTAGATAGTCTGAGCATCTCATCACTATTTGTTTGACTTAGAGCATTATTCTAGAAGGTTTGTGCTCTTTCTGAATAAAATAATTAGACCCTGCCTGAAGCAATCTCTACTTGAGTTGATAGGTTGAATTCTCTCTGGTGTATCATTATGGTTTTCTTTACTACCTGGAGAAAAGTATTTAGTGATTAGTTTAATGAATGTACTTTAATTTTTGGACTGCATTTACATTTTGTTAGTTGCGACAACCTTCTTGTCTTTCTAGTTTCTTATCCCTCAAAACAAATTATTGATAAGAGTTTTTGTCCTTCTCCCTGAGTATAAATCCAGGTGGAAGTCTTATCATTTCTCCTTTGCAATAAACTTAAACTAAATGACCAAAAGGGTCACAGCATGGAAAGGAATTACAGAGGAGCAAGTCATCAATTTTCTATGATGAAGACAAGTTAATAAGGAGATACCTTTGCTCCAGTCATTATACAATACTAAGGCATGCAAAGGTTAAGTAATATATGACTGTGATGGAAATGATATCCTTTGGGCTTTTAAGAGTTGAAATGGTAGTGTCAAGGAAAGAAAGGGCAATTCAAATAACTCGTTTAACTCCCTATAGAGAGAAGAGTTTAGTGAAGTCAGTCAACAAATATTTATTTAGCAACTATTTTCCACAAAGGGCTAGAACGGGAAGGGGGGCACTTATGCAAAGAAATAGAATATTAGTCCCTTCTCGCTGGGCTCTTTATGTTTATCAGGTATATTTGAAATATTGTATAGCCCAGCTGAAATGTCCAGAAAAGGTCAATTGGAATAGTCAGAGAACTAGGGGGCATGCAATACAGAGAACATAGCATACAAAGATCCATTGAAGAAACTAGGGATTTTTAACCTAGACAAAAGAAAGTTTAGATGGTACAGAAGAGCTATCATTAAGAATCTGAAGGGCTAAAGGAATTAGAAATCCTTAAATGGCTCTGGAGAGAAGATCAAAGAGCAGAGGGTATATACATTACAGACTTTTATTCCATGTAAGAAAAACAAACGTTTAAGCATTTATATCTATTCTTTAATAGGCTGCACTACACACATAAACTCACACACACACACCACATATACATCCTCCAAAATCTATAAAGAAATAAAGGGTGAATGATGGGTGGATGGGGAATTAAGGGTAAAGGTTTTGGGAAGAAGACAAGAAGATAAGGGAAGAATCCATGAGTAGGGGGAAGTTAAGTAACAGCAAGGCAAGTTGAGCAGAAGTAAAGCAAAGTCAACAGGGATAGGAAAGATATGTGTGTATGTAGATATATATCTACATATGTATACATAAATGTATCTTTTCTTAAATATAGCACATTTGGGTAGTAGAGAGGATGAAAGAGGGAAAAATAATAAATTAAATAAAGTACACAGAAGAGAACAAAAGAAAATAAAGAAAAAAATGGACATTCATGAATATGATATTGATCTGGTAATTTTTTGTTATATATTTTGAATTCTTCCTGATGATCTGCTAGGCATATCACAATATTCTCTTTCATTTTGTATTCCTTTTCTATTTTTTCTTTTTCTTATTCTGTTTGATTTTTTAAAATAAAATAAAGAAAAGAAAAAAACAATTATACCTATCCCAAAGTAGAAAGGAAAGGACAGTCTCCAAAGGTAGTAACCTTCTCCTCATTTGGCAGTCTTCAAGCAGAAGGGGAATGGCCATTTCTTTCTTTATAAATTAATTAATTTTTGAAGGAGAAAAAATTATTTTCTTTTTTTGTCCTTAACAATATTTTATTTTTCCCCCGATACACAGAAAAATAGTGTTCATCATTCATTTTTGTAGGATTTTGTGTTCCAAGTTTTTCTTCCTTCTTCCCTTACATTTCCCCTCCTCAAGACAGAAAGCAATCTGATATAGATTAAATATGTGCAATCCTTTTAATCATATTTCCATATCTATCATATTGTACAAGAAAAATCAGACCAAAAGTGAAAAAATGATAAAGAAAAAGCAAACAAGGGTGAAAATATTATGCTTTTATCCACAGTAAGCTCCATGGTTCTCTCTCTCAATGCAAATGGCAGTTTCCATGCCAAGTCTATTGGAATTATCCTGAATCATCGCATTGCTGAGAAAAGCCAAGTCCATTACAGTTAATCAAAGAATGGCTATTTCTTAGGGATGGTTAGTCAGTCAATAAGCATTTATTAAGCCTTTTTATTGTTTAGTCATTTCAGTTGTATTTGAATCTTTGTAACTCTATTTAGGATTTTTGTGGTAGAGACATTGGAATGGTTTGCCGTTTCTTTCTCCAGCTCATTTTATAGAAAAGGAAACTGAGGCAAACAGGATAAAATGACTTGCATAGGGTCATACAACTGGTAAGTATCTGAAGCAAGAGTCTTCCTGACTCTAGGACCAGCACTTTATCCACTGAGCCACCTACCTACCTACAATATTAAGCCCTCATTGATGTTAAATGTCATGTCCATGTCACAAAGACAATATATGTCAGAAACAAAACTTAAAACCAAGTTTTCCCGATCCCAAGGATAGCCTTCTATTCCCTATACTACTAAAACTTGTTATTAATTATTATAATATATAGAATATACTTTTTTATGCTCGCACTATATTCTACCAAAGCCAAGAAAACTTGTAACTTAATAGAAGAGGTCTAGGGAGCTGTCTAAGGTACATCAAGAGTAGTACTCAGTTTTACAAAATTAGTAAGCATTAGAGATAGGGCTCAAATCCAGGTCTTCCTGTTTGCATGCTACTCTAGTCTTCATTCCACACTGCATAAATATTAAATAGAAAGACAACTTATTATAGATAATGAATGGTTTGCCATGGAAGCAAGAAGACCTCAATTCAAGTCATTTTTCTTTGACCTTGATTTAACTTCCCAGTACTCTCAGAAACTAAACCTCTCATTTTATTTTTCTACAACCCAATTTATTTTTATAATTTTCTCCAATTAACAAGCATTTATTTTCTCTCCCTCCCACTTCCACCCCCAAACAATTGAACTTCAAAAAATAACAATCTTATAACAAATATGCATAGTCAAAGAAAACAATTCCCACATTGACTATGTTCAAAAGTATGTGTCTTTATTTTGCATTTTAAGACCAACACCTCCACAGAAGGAGACGAGTAGTATGTTTCAGTCTTCTGGAAACATGGTTTATCATCGCCTTGATGAAAATCCTAAAAAGTAAAAATGTTAAAAAAAAAAAAAAAAAAAAAAAAAAAAAAAAAAAAAAAAAAAGGTTGTGATCTACATTGTTAGAGGGAGTTCTTCATTTCTTACTTGGAACTCCCAGAGTCTGTAAATCCACCGTCTTGTTAGTCTGTGTGTATGTGTGTGTGTGTGTGTGTGTGTGTTTTAAAGCTATTGTTTGGAACAATCAAGACTTGCTGTAGGAACTCAGAGTAGGAGGAGAACATTGTGGGTTGGCTTGTTGGGATCAGTTTCTCAGAAGCAAAGGAATTTAGCTGAGTTTTAAAGCATGGAGATAGCTAAATAGGGAGGGTAGGAGGTAGTGAGGAATGAATTTTAAATTAGGGCTAGATTTGGAGGAGGACTGAAGGGCAGCTAAAGAAAATGTTCCTCTATTTTACAAAGATGGGAATTATGGTACAGTGGAAAGGGCACCAGATATCATGTCAAAAGAAACTACAGTTTAAATCTCAGCTTCTCTACTTACTAAGCAAGTGATACTGAGCAAATCCCTTAAATTTACTTTCCATATCTTTAAGAGGGGAAAATCATAATTTCACTGCCTATTATACATGAATGAAAGAAAATCATATGGTAAATAGTGTTAGAGAAATGTGAGCTATTGTTGTAGTTTACTTGTGTGCATGCAAGGGCCTAAAACAAGAAGCATTAATATTAAGACATTTTAAAAGTGTTAATTTAAGGTTTACCATGCTCCTATAGAATTTCCAGTTTTACAAAATTCTAGCAGTTTTTTATTTTAATTCCTTCTTGTCAGTTCACTTGACAGAAGAATTAAGAAATCAAATGCTTCTCTAAGGATCTCTCATTGGTGACCTTACTTCATGTTTTACCTCAATCCCCTCCCAAAGAGTGTCACTGTTAAGAATTTATGTAAGATAGCACAATTAAATTGTCATGAATATTACCATGAGAATGATTGCGGATAGGTGGATGTTAGTGTGAGTACAATTATAATACAGCTATGTGTGATCCCAAAGACCTATATGAGACCTCAGAGAAAATTTTTTTTTTTTTTTTTTGGTTGATAATGTCCATTCACTTAACTTTTATTTTATTTTTTTTTAAATTTTTTTTATTATATATATATATATATGTTTTATAATATTATCCCTTGTATTCATTTTTCCAAATTACCCCCCCTCCCTTATTCCCTCCCCCCGACGACAGGCAATACCATACATTTTACATGTGTTACAATATAGTCTAAGTACAATACATGTGTGTGAATATCATTTTCTTGTTGCACAATAAACATTAGAATCCGAAGGTACATGCAACCTGGGCAGACAGATATTAGTGCTAACAATTTACATTCCCCTCCCAGTGTTTCTTCTCTGAGTGTAGCTACCTCTGTCCATCATTGATCAACTGGAAGTGAGTTGGATCTTCTTTATGTTGAAGATTTCCACTTCCATCAGAATACATCCTCATACAGTATTGTTGTTGAAGTGTACAGTGATCTTCTGGTTCTGCTCATTTCACTCAGCATCAGTTGATTTAAGTCTCTCCAACCCTCTGACCTCAGAGAAAATTTGTAGTCTTCTGTAGCTTTACAGTCACACATTCAGAAGTGATGTTACTCCATTTACCTAATAGAAACAACAAGAACAAAAAGTCCAGAGAACTCTAGTTAATTTTTTTCTAAAACTTTTCATGTGTTTACATGTTTTACTACTGTTCATTTAAAATGAAACTAAAAAAGTTGATTGAATTTAACAAACATTTATTAAACATCCACTTGATTAGAAGACTATACTTAAAAGTCTGGAACTTTTTGAGTTTTCAGTCCTATCTGACTATTCATGACTCCATTTGGGGTTTCTCGCCAAATACAGTGGAATAATTTGCCATTTCCCATTCCAGTTTATTTTACAGATGAGGAAACTGAGGCAAACAGAATTAAGTGACTTGCCTAAGGTCACACAGCTAGTAAGTGTCTGAGGCAGATTTGAACTCAGGAAAGATGAGTCTTCCTGACAGTGTACCACTCAGCTGTCCCAAATCTGGCAGATCTAGCTTCAATCCCCACCTCTGGTATTTGATAGTTATGTGACCCTAGGCAAATCACCTCTCAGTGGTTCCCAGGAAGTTCATTAAGATTACAAATATTATAAGAGTTATTCAACTGGCTACCAAGTTTTCCCTCCACTAATGAAATCATAGCTCTTAACTAAAAAAGAAAAAAGGATACATTTATGTAAAGCACTGTGTTAAGCATTAGAGGCATAGAGACAAAAATGAAAAAAAACCCTGATCTCAAAGAGTTTGTATTAAGGTAAATGGATTTCTCTCAATCATTTCTACCATGTAGCTTCCTTTGGCTTAGGGTTTCTTCCTCTTTCTTAGGGTTCTTTTTGGAATTGAAGGACTTTGTGGAGATTTACATTTTTTCTATAAGTTTAAATATATTTTAAAAATTGATCTTAAATATTATTTTGGTTTTACATTGCCTAAATTTATACCTATATTATGTCTTATTCCTTACCCAAAGCTCTATCATTTACTTAAAAGAATTTTTTAAAAAAGGAAAACAGAAAAAATAAAAATAAAATAAAAACTCTGATTTTATATGCTATGTTGCACATCTGTGGATTCCTCACCAACAAAACCTCATTTTTAAGGACTTTAGGATTGGTACATATATACTCTATGATTAACATTATAGGTCCCATTTAAATGAAAAGTAAATAAAACTTCTATTGCCCACAAACAGCAAAAACTTTTTTATAAAGAATATAGAAGTTTAGGAGGACAATGTGATATCACTGAATTTGTAAGAAGTTTCAGTATTGACCAAATCAATGATTCCAGTCATTAGAACAAAAATGGAAGCAGAGCATTGAGCCATCCAATGTGGTATTTGGTGAATCCAGGCTCCTATTCTGATGAGTAAACATCAAATGGATATCATCTAAACAATGTGACTTCCCAGTCCATCTATGCCTTGCCAATCCTATAGCTTTCTTATCCTAGCAAAGTGAATTAGCAGAGGATTGACATTTATGTTTAATTGGGAGATTAGAATAATAGAATAAATAGAATGTTAGATTTGGAGTCAGCTACTATGGGCCATGCACCCACTAGGGATGCAAAAAAGGAAAAAAACAAAAAATAAAATACATTGCTTCTTAGCTGTGTGGCTTTTGGCAAATGGTATAGCCTTTTTAAACCTTAGATTCTTCCTCTATAAAATAAAGGGTAAAGTACTTGCCTGATTTATATCCATGTTTCTGCGATCAACTATTTACTATGAGCAAGTCATATAATTATGGTCTCACTTTTCTCATTTGTAAAATGATAAGTTTAGACTTGATGAGATCTAAAGTAATTTCCAAATCTCTGGTATTATGATCCTAACAACTAATGCTTATCAATTGTATGACCTTAAGCAAATCACATGAACTTTCTGCACAGGTCTCTTATCTATAAAATGAGAATAGTAATAGCTGTGGTACTGACTCATGAGGTTTGAGTGAGGGACAATGAGACAAATTGGGATAATGTATATAGAGCACTTTGCAAAACTTTAAAGGACTATATAAATGTCAGAGCAGGGTGATGATAATGATTAGTAGACAGATGTTGATTATCCAGTAATTCTTTAGATTAATCTTCACAGTAGACTTCTGAGATAGTTTACAGTTAATTGATTCCATGTACCTCACATTCCACAGAGTATTCTGCAGTGGAACCAGAGAACTTAGCTCTCTAGAAAAACTGCTAGACCAGAGCATATCATTGCTACTTTCTCTTTTCTTCACTAATCCTTGACACCTGTGAGACCTTCCATTGAATGGTATTATGTATTGACTGAGTTCCCTGGTCTTCTGTAGAAAGATGGGATCATGGAAAAAAATAAACAACTAAGATCTCATGGAGCCAAATAGGTTTGTGTTGAGGGCAGGAATACTGTGTAAATATATTTCTGTGTCTCTGTGTCTGTGTATAAGTATATATTTATAGTTTTATTTTGTTTTTCTTTGGAGAGATAATTGTATCCAGTGATAGAGTTTATTCACCCTATTTTCTTGATCTCATAGTACAATGCCTCATCTATTTTCTACATGACTGGGCTTTACTTCAGACCTGACGAGCCATATATCATTCTGATTGATTTTTCTTTTCATCCCCCCATCAAAAAAGAAGGGGGAATGAAATAGAGATTGCTATAAGGCAGCCTTGTATGCTGCAACACAAGTATATGCAGATTATCATAGAAAATAAGGATGATCCCTGAGTCCAGCCTAGCTCTCCCTCTCCCCTTGTATGTGAAGATAAATAGATGTCATGAAATCGTTCTGCATTTCTTGACTTTTGGTTTATCTTCCTTCGTCACCATTTCCTCAACTTCAATTTCAACTCTAATCAACACAAAAACAAACAAAAAAGAAATCCAGTTTGCCATTCATATGAACATGTAAAAATTAAAACAAATCAATTCCTCATACTTTTTGACAAATTTCTTGTTCCTCTTGGAATATAACTGGCCCAGTTGGATACCTCTAGTATATAGGAAAAATGTCATTGGCTAAGACAGTGGACAAGACAAGAAGGATCCTAGGAACATGGATTCTTAGTTTTTCTCAGATGGGGATAACAGACAAAGAACAGGATCTGGAATACTGACTAGTTAATTGATGCCATGACCAATCTTCTCAGGATTGATGTTGGGAGACAGAAATAAACTATAGTTTTGCTATTCAAAAATTTAGTGTAACATTTATACCTGGGGATTTGTTTTTCCTAGTTTTTTTTCCCCCCTTATAAACTCCTTTTTTTTCCTTCTTGCTATAAGGCATTGTGAAGGTTCAGTTGAAAAGGTACCATACTGAAGCATAAACATCAACTGTCACATTTTATTAAAATGAAGACATGTAGACAGAAGAGGTGGAGGAATATTTTAGCATGTTTTGAAATGACCTTTTGCAAGGATAAGTGGATTTATGAAAGGAGACATGATTGTAATACCAGTGAACTATTTTCCACATATGTTGTGTTTTTTAGTCTCTTTTATAACCAAGAATATCTTTTATTTTACCTGGTTCAACAAACAATTCTTAGAGATTAGGATACTCATACAGAACAACACTTCTGACACAAAAGCATCCTTAACATCAAGAAGATATACCTTTTCAGGTCTTGAGAAAATTCAGGGATTGTTTATTTTTTTCCCAAGGGATATTAACCATTAGCAACATTTCTAAGAATAGTGAATCTGTTTTTCAAGGGTCAATAATGAAAAATTGTCCTTGCATATATTTTGAAAATAAAAAAAAACTTCAATAAAAAAGGGGGAAAAAAAGTAAATCTGCACACAGATTTACCTCTCTGTTCAGTTCAGTTTAGAACTCTAGAGAAGTAGATAGAATTCATTGACCTGAGTGAATGTCCCAGAGGGAGAAGTACTGGGATGAGTTTGAGGGTGGTAGAATGGTAGTTGGGGCAGTAAAAATACTGCATCTTTTTTTTTTTTTTTTTTTTTTATTTCGGGACCTATAAATTTTGACTTCAAAAGGACGGTAGGGTATGTGGATGTGGGAGAAAAAAAATACCAATGCATCACAATGGACAGGTCATTCTGTTGAAGGCAACTGAGCTCCTGAGTGTTTGGAGATTAGAGGCAGTAATAATTTCTGGCTGCCATGCTTTATGCTAATGTGGCAGCTTGGGGTTGTATATTTCTGCTGAGACAGCCACTTTTGTGAGGCTTAATTTTGCTTGTAATAGTGTTGGTAGAGGTCTAGGTATCCATTCTCAGCTTTTACTGATTTAGAGGACTGTCGAAACAAGCCATTAAAATTATTATTAATTTTTAGCACTTATACCTGCAATTTTCCTCCTTTTTTCTTTTTGTTTTAGGGGTTACAATCATAGAGTTAAACTTTTCAGGGAGGGAAATTTTGCTACTTCCCTGCTTCAAGTGACCTTCACACTAACTTATGAGATGATAGACTTTAGAATTGGAAGAAAGCTTTAAATTAATTTACTCCATCTGTTTTTCATTTTACTGAAAAAGAAACTAAAACCCAGAGAAATGAAATGACTTATCCAAAGTGACAAAAGTAGCAAAGTCAGAATTTAAATAAAGATCTATTTACTACAAATATGGTATTCTTCTACATCATACTATTGCCTGTCTTTCTTACTTTCTAATTATATTTCTAAGAATGCTGGAAGTTGATCCACTTAACATATAAATAGTTATAATAACAAAGTAGTCTAATATAAGAATTATCCTCCATATCTCCCTTTCTATTGGTTTGTCCAGTTGTTTTACTGATATGGTGTTAGCCACTGTGAAAATTCATCTTACTGCAGAGTTTTTTCAATCTCTTTTCATTCTGCTCTATATCCAGGGTTCCAAGAAAGTTGCCAAGCATTTGTTATGGTAGTTCTTAGTTCTCTCTTTGTAATTATATTCAGAGGTAATCCTCAGAGATCTGTAAATGAAAATGATCCAGAATTACCTTTGTCCTTAACTCACAACATAACCTACCTGTTCTAAGGGTGTAGGATTTGTTTTTGATCCAATTTCAGTATATGGGAAACTACCTTCAAGGATGTTTATCAACAATTCAACTGGGGCTTATTAATCTTAAAAATCTATTGAGAGGTTAAATTATATACTTCTGGTCACAGAGCTATTATGCATCAGTCAGTAGTGTTTCTCATCCTAAGCAAGCTCCCTCTGTATCATGTGATGGATCCTCTCATTCTAATATAAATTATAGAAATAATGATTGAATGACATTCCCTGATACCACCCTCAATTTTAAAGGCTATACTTCTATCACCTGATTTCATTCAAATTACAGAGTAATGTCAACTCTCAATCACAAGATGAATTATTGAATCAATCAATGAATGAAAAAAGCATTTGTCAAAGTGCTTATCACATGCCAGATACTGGTAAATATTGTAGGTACAAATACAAAAGTGGGAGTCCTGCACTCGAGCATCATATTCAAATGGAGAAAATGATATATATTTTGTAAGAATTAATCAGGGAATGGATTATCTGTAGAATCAAAGAGACCTGAGTTGATGCAAAGGGAAAACAATTGATTTACTTTTCTAGGATCAATGGGAGCATGATTATATTGATCTGATTACTGGTTGGCTGGTTTTTTGCCCTTTATTCTTGAAGAGGACCAAAATAACATCACTATGTTAGAATTGAGTTATAGTGTGTTAGATTATGGTTGATTTAGACCAATACAAACCAGAGTGAAGGGTGGAAAGGAGACATAGAAAGGGTAATAAGCACACTACAGTATTAGAGTGGAGGCTTAGATGAAATGTGATACAAGGCTTGGAATGGTGATTTCTAACTGGCTAATTATAGTAGGCTATAGTTGAGTTTATTTTCACTTACTCAGCAATCATAGATGATAGATTTAGAGCTAAAAGGAAATATAAAGGTCATTGTGTCCAATTGCCTCATTTTATACTTGAGTAAACTGAGAAATAAAGTGACTTGGCCAAGACCGTATGGGTAGCAAATGGCAGAGCTAGGATTTATACTGAGATCCTCTGACTCTAATTCAAGTGCTTTTTTCCCCTTCACCATAACTAATGGTCATTCTTCTCTTAGAAGATGAATTAAATTATATTCTTATTTTTAAAACATTGTCCTCCTCTGGCAATCAGTATTCAGAGGTTTCTATATAACCCATACAGAAGAGATGAAGCTGAAATTCTTGTAAAATGAACAAATTTGGATATTGGGGGGAAAGTGAGCATTGCATAAAAGTTCGAAGGTATTATTTAGAGAAGGGAAAAAGAAATGGGATAAGTTTATAGGGTGATTATTGGGGAAAATAGTTTACCATAGTGACAGGGGAAAAGATGGTTTCACTAGAACCAGTTGTAATTATTTGTTTTTTCCCTTGGTTTCAAAAAGAGAGGAGAGATGATGAAAAGAGGCTGAGGTGATTGAATTTGGAGGGGTAAATATATTTTTCCACTTAAAAATCATATTGTTTTTTTCAGCAATATTAACCAATTAACCAATGAATCAAAAAAGAATGATGATATATACAATATGTGTATTGGGGTGGCTATTATGTTTTTTTTCCCCATGGTTCTGATTCTTTTCTTTCTTTACATTAATTCATATAAGTTTTCCCATGCTTCTTTGCATTAATTTCTTACTGTACCAAAATGATTCATTTTGTTAATGTGTATAAAAATGATTTGTCTGGTTATTTCTCCAGTTGATGAGTACTTAATTTATTTACAATTCTTTCCTGTCACAAAGAGTTGCTACAAATGGATTGGCATATATGGAACTTTCTTTTTTGTCTTAATTGGGCTGTATGTCTAGTAACCCAGTGAAATATCTAAATCAAAGTGAATGGACATTTAGACAATTTCTTTAAATAATTACATATTGCCCTCCAGAATGGTTGGATCAAACAACCATAGCTCCACCAAGAATATATTATTGTGACTATCTTTTTACATCTTTGAACATTGACTGGTTCCATCTTTGAGCTAGTTATATTTTATATGTAGGTATGAAATGAAATAACAAGATTGTTTTGATCCACAATTTTTCTTTCTATTAGTGAGTTGGAGCATTATACTATATAGTTGTTACTAGTCTGAATTTCTTTTGAAAACCGTTTGTACATGTCTTTTGATGACTTGACTACTATTTTTATCTTTGTTGCTTAGTCATTTTTCAATCACGTCCATCTCTTTGGGACTCCTTTTGGGGTTTTCTTAACAAAGATACTGGAGTGGTTTGCCATTTCCTTCCTCAACTCATTTTACATATGAGGAAATGAAGAAAAACTAGGTTAAGTGACTTGGCCATGGCTAGTGTCTGTGGCCAGATTTAAACTAAGGAAGATAAATCTTCCTGACTCCAGGTCTAGCCTTATTCCACTTAGCTATATATAAGTAAGTATTCATTAAGCTTTGATAGATTGCCTTCCAGATATTTTATACATTCCATATTTATTTTTATACATTATATAATTTGTTTTAATGAGTTTTTGCTACATCCCAGGACTATTGATATGCTTTATCTTTATTATGATTGTTTTTACATAGTTATTAATTATTTCTATGATGTATTCTTTGACTCACTCATTGTTTAGGATTTCATTATGAAATCTACAGATAAATTTATGCTGTTTGCTTGATTACTATTTAGACTGTTAAGATTTTTAAATTTATTTACAACTAAATAAAAAATAAAAAGAAATACAGAAAAAGAAAATTAAAAAAAAAGAAACTAACTAAACAAAACATTGTCATGTGACCAGCAGAACATCAGGGAAGATTCCAAATATGTAATAACAAATTTATATTTCAAGAAACCATATATCATAATAATAGAAAATATTTATTATGACTGGCAATCTTTTCTTTGCTCCCTTTTAGATTATTCTTTTTTTCTCTGCTGGGCATATTTTTTACTTTACTCTTATTCTTTCCATTCACCACCTCCTGATTGCTCCCACACAGACTAGAATTAATATTGATGCTCACAAACACACACACACATGTGTGTGTATATAAAAACACATACACACAAACATATATATTTGTATATATATATATATATATATATATATAAACACATATGTATATGCATATATGTGCATATGCAAATAGACCCAAATGCACACTCACACATATGTAGATATGCATCTAAAATTATTGGCATGGTTGACATATAATGTAGAGTTTTCTCTTGATTGAATCTTTAAGTTTGATTTTTGTCTGATATGAATGATTATTAGCTCTACTTTTTTTCTAATGAATTTTATTCTTGATCCTTATTATTGAGTTTGTATTTATCTTATTTCTTATCCCCTAACTAACTTGTTCTATTTTAAATATTAACATTTTTGAAAGGATATATTTAGTATTTCTAATTTTTTTGAAAATTTATTTGCAATTTCTATAAATCCTAAAACATCTTTTTTTTTTTTTTTTTTTAAAGATGCCACATGTCACTGAGAAATAAGTATATTCTTTATTATTTCCATTCAGGTGCCATAGTTTGATTTAATTCTAAAAAAGATTATTTATTTCTAAATAATATTTCTAAATTTATTTCTTCAGTTCTATATTTTCTCTTTTATTTATCTTGCTGATATATTTGCCTAGCTTTAAGTCAGAAATTCATCTTACTATTATTGTATTAAAATTCATATCTTTTTCTTTTAGTTTAGCTACTTCCCACTATATATGTAAATACTATATTTTTGGTACAAATATATTTATTGCTAATATTGATTTGTTCTCTATGGATTTTTTTGTTTTCCTGTTGTATATTTTAAATTAGTATTTAAAACTCATTTTACAAGAAAGAACCTGTGCTGAAAGAAAACCTGAAGTAAGAGGAGTATATATATATATATATATATATATATATACCAATATTATTATATTATTAAATATATATATACCAATATTATTGTATTATTAAATATATATATATATATATACCAATATTATTAAATATATATATATGTATATATCAAGCTTCCCAGAAACATCAACATTGGAACAATTTGTATATCCTAATAAAGATTTTTCTTTTTTTCTTCTATTTTCTTTATTTTTTCTTTGCTTTTTACATTAAGTATAAAGAGTCAAAATTAAAAGAAGGAAGCATTATGATGTAGCTATATTAGGGAGAGAAGGGATTAAATTAGGTTTGAATTTGGTAGGATTAAATTAGGCAGTTTTACATTTGTTGAGGATTAGTAATTTAAAAAAATATAATAACTCAATGTAAAAGCATGTCAAAATTGAGACTTCTCAGATAAACTAATGGAATTAGTTTGCTTTCACCTGTTCAGACCATGAAGCAAATACCATACAAATATAAAAATCTTGACACCACTTACTGATGAGGGTGTGGTCTGGGGCAGGGATAGGTCTGTGATCCTCCTCCAAAGCTTTTGGGCAGGTTTGTAGGCTAAGAAAATTCACTAAAGGCTGTGATTTAAAAAAAAAAAAGAAGAAAAAAAGGCTTTTATTTGTTAGAAAGGCACCAAGATAGCACTCTTGGACATTATCACCCTCAAGAGAGAAGTGATTTTGCCAAGAGACATTTTCTGAAGGTTTACTTTATACAGAAATAGAATAATAGAATAGAATAGGCAAGATCACTTAAATCTGTACCTGAAAAGGTACATTCTCTGGATATTCTTCTTCCTGCTTCTGGAGGGTGTGGGATCATTTAGATTTGTATATGAAAAGAGTCATTCTCTAGAAGTTCTTCTTGGTTCCAGAGAATGTAAATACATTTGCATTTGTATAAAGTTTTGTTGGTGATTTTACATAACTACAGGGCTGTCTGGTTTAGCTCCCATCATTACCACCCAGGTGGTTATAAGTTCAAACTCATTTTAGGTCCACAATCTTTGAAGAATTATACAAAGCTAAAACTGTAAAATTAGGTTAAACATTATAACCTTCTTATTTACTTCTCTATTCTAACTTGATATTTCTTTGAGTGTAAAAATACATGTCTGTATTAGTTCTGTTTGTGAAAATTTGAATAAACTGTTTAAATAAGAAGTCATTATAGTTCTTGATTAAAATCAACATTTTCAGAGCACATTTATTACTATGAATTCCCTTTTCTCTCATCATAAGGGTCAAAAGTAGATTGTAGATACCTTTGAGAGTGAATATCATGTTATGAAAAGGGCATTCCACTTGGAGCCAGGAGACCTTGCATTATAAATATGAAGACTTTGGTTTACATCATGGACATGACCTTAATTTTATGGCTGTGGACATCAACTTTCCCTAGTCTCAATTTCCTCATCTACAAAACAGTATGATTACTACTAATAATACTTAAATTACTACCTGACAGCCGTTGAGAGGAAAGAGCTTTGTAAACCTTCAAGTAATGGGTTTATTATACCTTATTTAAGTATGGATTCTTAAACAAAAGTAACCTATTTATAAGTTTGGAACTGGTAACAGAAAAGCAAGATCTTCTCTATATATATGTATCTTCCAAAAATATGAATGAGGGATTTCTGTCATAATAGCTTTTAAAATAATTTTGAGAAGTGGAAAAGGGAATTTTCAGCCAATTTGACTTTATAAAAAGGTGGAATAGATGATCACATATTCAAATAATGCGAGAAAGTGACTGGGGCAATTGATCAAAAACATTTCTTCTATTTTTTTTTTTTTTTTTAAGAATGCTTGAAATTCTGACAGTAAAGATACATTCTTTGGATTGTAAACTTGGTAGTTTTCCAGATTTCCTTTTTGAAATTTGGGTAATGATGGGAGATTATGCAATTATCAATTTATACATTAGTAGGAATTAGCTGAAAGCAAAACCCAGCAGGTATGGGCCCTGGTCCTTAATACCTAGTATTAAAGAGCAGAGGTACCCAGGAAAAACCTAGGACACTAAAGAGAATATAAGAATACCAAAGATAAATTTCTCCTATTTCACAATTTTGCCTAGGGCTGTCCCTACTGTGCAGTGAATAACTTGACTTATATTGAAATGTTAGGTGTCCTGAATTAGAATAGGTCATTGTACCTGGTGGAACAAGAAAAGTGATAGCCTTCTGCATATTTCTTAAAGATGAACACATTTTAAGTAGAGCAAGAAGGTCATGAAGTTTAATAAAGTGGAAATGATATAAGGCAAATTTGATTTGACCATCAGGAAAAATTAACTGATTGTGCATCTCAATATCTAATTATAATAATTGACATTCAATTAAATTCAATAATCACTAATGTCAGTTAATAAACATTTATTAATTTACTTTCCTTGAAGGATTGTGCTTGGCGATACAAAGAATGGCTTGAAGGTACTTACATACTAATAGGGGAGATGACATATAGATAACAGTTTATATATAAGATATATACCAAGTTCAAATCTGACCTCAGACACTTACTAGCTGTGTGACACTGGGCAAGTCACTTTATTCTGTTTGCCTCAGTGTCTTAATTACTGTAAAAATTAGTTAGAGAAAAAACTGGCAAGCCACTAAGGTACTTTGCCAAGAAAACCCAAATGGTATTACAGACATAACTGAAACAACTAAATAATAAATAATCAATATATAGAGTAAATAAGAGTTAATCTCAGAGGGCAGAATGACATGGGAAACAACAGGAAATGCTTCTTGTGGAAGTTAGGATTTATTTTACCTAAAAGTAGTCAAAATAACCAAATTAGGAAGTGAGAAGGGAGCTGAAAGTATAAGAATAGAAAGATAGAAAGGACCCAGGTTGGGAAGAGCTTTTAAAGCCAAACAAATATATATATGTATATATATATCATATTTGATTCTTGAGATAATAGAGAATTGCTAAAGTTTATTGATTAGAGAAGTGACAAAGCACATACCTGGCACAAGGAAATCATGTTTACATCTGAGTGGAGGCTAAATTATAGTAGATGGATAGATATGAGGCTAGATAGGGGAAATTTAAATTATTAGCTACTTACTGTATACAAGAAGTTGAAGAGTCATTTGTTTTAAGGAGTTGAAGTCAGTATAGCCAGAGAATCTAGCAGCCTGTCAGTAAGACATTGAGAATGATAGAATTTGAGGAGGTAGCAATGGCAGAGGAAGATAAAAGGGTTTTCTTTGTTTTTAAGGATGAAGAGAACTTGGGAATTTTTGTAGGCAACAAGAAAGAGCCAGTATACAAAAAGAAATTTAAGATAGAACAGTCTCACAAGAGCACAAACTTTAGTATATAATTCCATGGAAACAATAAGGTTCTGAAGTAAAGTAAATAGTGAAGGTATTATGGCAGCTTTAAAGATGAAGAAATGGAGACCCCTTGAGGGTAAGTGACCTGATCCTTATCATATTATTAGTATCTGAGGAAGGATGTCAATTTGGGTCTCTCATTTGTTTTTTGCATTTTTTTTTTTTTTCTCACCATACCATACTGCTCTGAGATCTGGAATAGACTTTAGAGATCATCTGTTTTATCCAGCCTCCCCGTTTTACAGATAAAGGAAATGAGGCTCAAACATGTGAACATGATGAGAATTAGGTAAGGAGTATCTAAATAAAATTAGGTTTAATTGAGGTCTAGTGGTAGGTTTGGGGTATAGGGAGTCAAATAGAGCTCCCCTGCAACCCCTTTGGATTTGGCGCAAGGATACAGAGTAAAATGAGGTCTAGTAGCAGAGCAAGAGTCCTCTGTAAAGGAATTTACAGACCTAAAAACCTAGATTGATAAAAGAGGTTTATTATGGGGTTTGGAAGTAAGGTTTAGTTAGTAAAGTTGAGGGTAGAGATAAACGGGCACCGGAGCTATAGGTCCAGTGGACAGAAACCCTTGATATGACCAGCATAAGGATGCCATGTGGGGGGGGCTTTTGGTAATCTGAAGGGACTTGTGGGTGGAGTCCCAGGTTGGCCTCTGGCTTGAGCTTCAGTCAGAGTTAGAATTTGAATAGAATTCAATGGATTTTTAGAAAAGGAAGAAGCTATTTGTGCTTGGGTGGGGGTTGGGAAACCTGAGCAGATCATTAGAATGGGGGCTGGGACAGCCCAAGTTAGCTCAGATCCGATGGGGGCTGGGAGAGCCCGGATATTTCCCATTGGAATTCATGGGCATTGGGAATCAGAAAGGAATCTTAACCCACATCAAACACAGATAGTGAGTTATACAGACAGTGAGAGTCAAAATTCAGATCTAGTTCTTCATATGAGAAGTCCAGTGCTTTATATCAAAGTTTCTCAAATTGTGAGTCATGACCCCATATGGGGGTAGTATGATTTATTATCAGTAAATGTTTGATTTTTTTTTTTTTTTTTTACCTATTTTATATACCTATATATGGGAGGTCATGCAAAAATTGTTTGGGTGAAAGGGGGTAGAGAATGGAAAAGTTTAAGATGCCCTGTCTCATATCACTGGACTTTGGTTTCTGTGGCCTAGAATCTGTGTCCTAAATGAGAAAGAGAAAATATCGGAACTGAATTGTACAAAGAAACAGTAATTTCTTGAGCAGAATTAGCTGAACTGGCATACCTGTCCCTCTGTTTATTTCCTAAACAATGTAGTGTTGTTGGAAGTGTTGGCTACTGTTTATGCCTTTGATAAATAGCCACTCTCTCTAATTACATATTCATTTCAGTTGTATGCCTAGCCAAGAGATATCTTATGTTAATGCAATCTTTTTTTAACCAGTCTCATTATAGTTCCTATATTGCTAATGTACAAAGTTCCTGCAATTTTGTACAAATTGGTACAATTTGTATATGTCAGAAAATTGTAGTAGAGATCACTGTCCCAAGTTCTCCCACAAAAGTTCCACCCAGTTCAACTTTTACATATAAATGAATTAAACCATTACTAAGTTAACTGCTGAAACTGAGGGTCTGTTATATTCTAAGTGGTTGGAACAATGTAAGTAAATGCAAATAAGTAGTTAAGGAAGTGAATAGTCAACCGAAATACTGAAGGATTAACAAATCTTAGCTCTCCCAAAATGTTTTTGGAGAATCTTCCCCCCCCACCCCCAGGCTGGGGTTAAGTGACTTGCCCAGGGTCACACAGCTAGGAAGTGTTAAGTGTCTGAGACCTGAATTCAAGGCTGGTGCTCTATCCACTGCACCACCTAGCTGCCCCCGGAAAATTTTTTTTAAACTGAAACCCATTTTTAAGTTTCACTTACCACTCTTTTGGTTGAGGATAAATTTTACTTGAAAAGTTAGTTTTGCGATTTCATTGGAGAAAGCAAACATTTGAATTTATTTTAAATAATCAAGAATAGATTTATCTTAATGGGAAAAATTGATTTGTTCAAATATTTAGCTGTTTTGGATAATAATGAATGTTGGAAGGAATGTGGGATAACTGGGACACTAATACATTGCTGGTGGAGTTGTGAAAGAATCCAACCATTCTGGAGAGCAGTCTGGAACTATGCCCAAAAAGTTATCAAACTGTGCATACCCTTTGATCCAGCAGTGTTACTACTGGGCTTATATCCCAAAGAGATGTTAAAGGAGAGAAAGGGACCCACATGTGCAAAAAGTGTTTATGGCAGCCGTTTCTGTAATGGCAGGAAACTGCAAACTGAATGGATGCCCATACAATGGAGAATGGCTAAATAAGTTATGGTATATGAATGTTATAGAATATTATTGTTCTGTAAGAAATGACCAACAGATTTTGGAGGGCCTGGAAAGACTCACATAAACCAATGCTAAGTGAAGTGAATAAAACCAGAACATTGCATATACTAATGACAAGATTATGTGATAATCAATTCTGATGGGCGTGGCTGTTTTCAACAGTGAGATGATTCAGACCACTTCCAGTGATCTTGTGTTAAAGAAAGCCATCTATACCCAGAGAGAGGACTGTGGGAACTAAATGTAGATCACAACATAGCATCTTCACTCTTTTTGTTGTTTTTTGCTTGCATTTCATTTTTTTCTAATTTTTTTCCTGTTTGATTTGATTTTTCTTGTGCAGCAAAATAATTGTATAATTGTATAAGTATGTATGCATATGTTGACTTTAATATATATATTACCATGTTTAACACACATTGGACTGCTTGCCATCTGGAGGAGAGGGTGGGAGAGGGGGGGAATTGGAACACAAGGTTTTGCAAGGGTTAATGTTGAAAAATTATCCATGCATATGTTTGAAAATAAAAAGCTTTAATAAAAAAGAACACAAAAAAATTAACTCTTTTGAACAAAGAGGAAGTAGAGTTTATATCAGTTGGAAAATAAACACTTCATAAATATCTCTATCTTCTGGAATAACAGTATAGAATCTTAACAGATCAAATGTTAACTACTTTTTCACAAAAGTTAGACAACGAATCTTCTTCGGGGGGGATGGAAGAGGGTGCCATCAGAAGATAAAATTTGAAATTTCATTCAGTCTGTCAATCTCCATTATCATTGGGGAGCAAGGGAAACTTCTTGAGCAGAATAGCAACATGCTTAGACCCATGATTTAGGAATATCAATTTGTTAGCTGTGAGGTTATCAATATGCAATAATAGCTGATAAAATTGCAGGAAAAAAATGAAAGAAAATAATTAACTGGCAGCCATTTTTGTTACTTTTTTAAAGTTCTATTTTGTGAGAACAGCTTTATGAAACATTTTGAATGAGGGAATGAACAAATTCATCTGCCAAATGGGAATAATCATAGTCCCTTACCTCACAGGATTGGTGTGAGGATAAAATGAGTTAATAGCTGTAAAGAGCATTGTAAATGTTAAAGTATTATATAAATGCTGGCTAATCTTATATAGAAAAATTCATTACAATCACATTCATTAATGATATACAAGAACAGAGTGAGATGAAGATACCCTATCATCCTCTATGCACACATGGCTTCCTCTGCATATAAAATATGCAGTGGCTTTATCCTAATAGAGTAAATTCTAGTAGTGAAATGTTTTTCCCACATGTGCAGTGAAAATCTCTACTTTGCTTTGAGGTTTGTTTGTTTTTTTGCCATTCATTCCATGCATGTTCTATATCTGTCAATCAAAAATAAGGGAGCTTGTTTCTACTTAAGGCTTAACTAAATCTATTTCAGTGTCTATAGAGAAAACAAGAGACAGAGAGAGAGAGAGAGAGAGAGAGAGAGAGAGAGAGAGAGAGAGAGAGAGAGAGAGAGAGAGAGAAAAGGCATTTTCTAAATATAATGATAAATTAGGATAACAACTTCATATGAACATAGAATTAGCAAGAATCTTAGAGATCATCTAGTTACACATTTGTTTCATCTTATGTTCATCTTGAACCTGAATAATGATAAGTGGTGGTACATTGAACAGAGCACTAGACTTATAGTAAAGAAGATCTGATTTCAAATGAGACAAGATTTATGTGACCCAGGGAAAGCCATCGAATCCTTCTCAGATTTAGTTTTCTAAGTTGTTTAATAATATCAAATATCTGACAGGGTTATTGTAAGGATCAAATGGGGAAATATACTATAAAGTGCTTTGTAAACGTAAAGTGATGTGTAATTGGTAGCCAGGATGATGATTGCAATTATAAATTTTATATATGTATATACACATATGTACGTATACATAGATAATTGTTATTGATTAGTCATTTCAGACATTTCCAACTCTTTATGACCCCATTTGGAACCTTTTTGGGCAAAGATACTGAAGTGTTTTGCCGTTTGAGGAACCTGAAAGAATTAGGGGTAAGTGACTTGTCCAATATCACACAGCTAGTGTCTAAAGGCCAAATTTAGACTCAGGAAGATTAAGTTTTCCTGACTCTAGGTTCATCACACTGTCAACTATGTCACCTAAATTACTATATTTATCTAAATCTCTATCTTTATGTTTATCCATCTACTTCTCTATTTGTCATCATACATGCTAGTCATAATTATTCCAATAATGGTGATGATGGTTAATGATAGCTGAGGAGGGATTCAATCAGAGAACCTCAGTGATGGCCAATAGGAGAGCTTGGATTCAAGCCCAGACTTCAGGTCCACTATTTTCTTCCATCCTCTCATGTTGCCACTTTAGTTTTGGAAATTTTTTTTTCCTTTTGGGTCCCAATATATTCTAGGTAATTAATTCAGTAAAGCACACTTTTTATTGTATAAACCAAATACCTAATTGTTAAAATAATGATGATTAGATAGTGATTTGAATTGAATCTTTATATAAAATTATCCCAGTTTTCTGCATACCTGGTCAACAGGGAAAGGTGTGATGATTCTAATGGTTTTCAAACAGCCATCAAGTTAGAGAGGCCGGGATTCTAAGTGTATGAGGCAGTTATGGCCTCAGGGTGACCAGGAAGCAAGCCACTAGTGTCAGAGACTGACCAAGAAGCCAGTAATATCTTGTAGTGAGCTGTATTACCTTTTATGGAAAACAAAATCCATAGGGAGATGGGGAGCATATTAAGAAATAAATATAGAGGTGTAACAAACTCATTTTTTTAGGAGAGTGGAGAGATGTGGGAAGACATAGTCTATATTAGTCCTTTCACAGGATCATATTCCCCATTAGATTATAACCTTTATTAAAGCAGGGAGTATGTTATGATTATCTTTGTATTTCTCTTAAGTTTCATTATAGTGTTTTTCCCATAGTTGAAAGAAAGAACAGAACCACTTGTATAGAAAAGAACCATGAACTTAGATTTAGAAAAGCAGAATTCCAGTCATTGGCTCTACCATTAACTTTCTATATGACTTTCAATAATATACTTCCATTTTTAAAGTTTCAGTTTGGTCAAACTGTAGAGTCCATGGTGTCTACATATTTCAAGTTTTACAATCATGCCTGAAATACACTCTCTCCTCACCTCCACCTGCATCTGAAAAAGGAAAACTTGGAGTGAGATAATTTTTTTTTTTAAATTCAAGGATTCTGAGAAATTGTAATTTTCATAGCTGCTGGTTATTACAACAATACTATTCAGGAGTACCTCTGGATTCTAGAGTATAATAGATGTCAAATCATTTCAAGAGGACTCCTCTCATCCATGAAAGGGATGCTCCTCAAACTGCCATTCTTTGGGTTAAGTTGAGTCTAGACCACAAGAAAGAATAGGTCAGCTTTTATGGCCTGCATAGAATCTCATCATTTAGAGGGTAAATGAGGCATGAGTACCCTGTCAGAAAACTTAACATCTTGAAGTGGTGACATTAAACCCCTCACCTCAGGGCTCAGACAAAGGTCTCTGTGCTAAATCATATCACACAGCCATTCCTGATACTTCTCATTTTATTTCCCTTGTATAATCACCTTCACACACACACACGTACACATATATGTGTTTGCATATATGTATATTTTTATAGTTCTGTAGGTAGAGAACTGCTTCCCTGGTATTAAAAAAAACAAAAAACAAAAAACAAAACTCTGTCGATGAATGAAATGGCTTCCATGAATGCTGGAGAATGGAAAAAGAGCAGGTTAGATTTTCCTCATGTAATTAGTGCCATCAATGATCAGGGTTTTCCTAGGAAACATCTGAAGAATATAGAGAGCAACACTAGAAAAAATTAAATAAAACCTCCTTTCTTAAATTTAGTCACTGAGATATTGCATCTTTTGTTAGTCCCTGTTCTACTGCTGCTGGACTACGTTAGAAATAAAGCAACTTCCCAATACTTCGAATTCTTGTGGAGCAAGATGTCCTAGAATGGTACCTTAGCTTTTGTAGCTTCTTTTTTTTTCTCAGTGGAACTAGGATGATCAATCAGTAATCAAGGATTCATTTAGAACCTACTGCATGCCAGATTTCAAGTTAGAAGGCTAGGGATAGAAGGCAAAAATCGTATCTGAGAAAGCTTGCCTGCTTCTGTATCCTTGGTTCATCACTCCTTTATCAAAAGAGGGAATGTTATTTTGATAAAATGAATGTAATTGAAGGTTGGTTGGAAAATATTGGTTGTGTAAAGACTGTCTAAAATATATTTTAAAAGTTTTTAGTTCACATATAACATTCACTTCCCTATAAAAATATTAAATTTTTTACTACATGAATATTGTAAATGGCTTGTACTTCACGTTTCTAGTAGAATATTTCTTCTATATCTTTTCTTCAAGTTTATTTCCTTTTACTATGAAAATTAAAATAAAAATTACTCTTAAAAGCAAATAAACAAACAAAAAGGTTTCGTTGAATCACATCATGCTTTACTTATAGACCTTCCTCTCTATAAAATCTCATTTAGATCTTGCACCCTATTCAGATCAGGGTGCAAAGGGAGGAAAAAGGCAGCCAGGGATGAGAGACATGTCTAAAATACCCACGAATTCTCTATTTTCTTCTTTAATACAGGAATCTAGCCCATCCTTGAGTCTAGAAGTGCCTTTGATATCCATGGTTTTAGTATATCACCTCCAAAGAAAAGCCTGCTCAATCCTTTCATAAGAGAAACACTCAGTAATGATATGCTTTGAAGTTCTCTCTTTGAAAGCTTCTTCACCTCTAAAAATGGTATGGAGCATTCTCATTTATCCCAGGGTCATAGTATACTGAGTGGAAGAAGAAAGTAAAATAAGTATTTCTACTAATGGTTGAAATACTCCCTTAGTTGAGGCCATTGTTGGAGTAATTACCTTCTCATTAGACTTTCTTATTAGAGATGGTTTTTTCCTTTTAACCTGCTAGCATGGATTTCAGAGCATTTCCTTTATCATTATTACTTCTTTTATTATTTAAAGAGACTTTCTCTCCTGTTCTGCTATTCCTCAATTCTGAATCTTAACAACATAAGCAGCTTTCCATAGACCTTCTTAGAATTTTAATTTTATAATGGATGTATATTTTGCCTAAAATCATCCTTTAGATGGTGCAGAGTTCCAAAACTGTTTGTCTAATGAAAGGAAGGAATCATTGATTTTTTTTCCTTCCTTTACCCAAAGTCAAATTTTTCAGGAATAGTAGCATACATTAATTGCACAAGATTCTTTGAAAGTGATGCTTTATGTCCTCGAAGAATTTGTTCAATTGTTTTATATTATTGCAAGAACAAAGAGAGAGAATGATTTAATTCTTATTCAAGCCATTTAATTTTTCTTAGTTCCATTGCGGTAGAATAGTATCCTTAATTAATATCAACTAGAACCAGTCATGGTTGTGTGGTCCATAGAGAAAGGAACATTCTATAGCAGGATCTGTGAAAAAACCTATCACCACTATTTTTTTTCCTTTAGTAATTTTTTTCTGATTATACATGCATATTAACTTTTTAAAGGTACTTTTCTTTATGAATCATTTTGGGAGAGAAAAATCAGAACAAAAGAAAAAAACCATGGGAGGAGGAAAAAAACAGAAAAAAAGAAGTGAATGTAACATATGTTGACTTACATTCAATCTCCATAGTTCTTTTTCTGGATGCAGATGTCACTTTTTATCCAGTTTATTGGAATTGCCTTGGACCATCACCACTATTAGAAGAAAAAAAAGTGCAACATATTTCAAAGTCCCTTTTTTTCAGTGATAGGTCCATAGTTTTGTCTTTGTATAGGAAGAACTAAACTTTATAAATATATTTCCCATCAGCATTTCTCTATTATCCATTCTTATCTAAAGAGAAGAATCTGATTCTTATAATATATGACTTCACTTCAGCAAAAGTTCCTACAAAAAACTGTCTAAATAAAATGTTAGAGGAGGATTATACCCAGTTAAATCTATAAGGATGAACGCCCTAGAATAGGAATAAAGTCTTCAGTGAAACTTTGGTTCTAGCATTGATTTGAGTTCTGGGACAATTAGCATACCCAAGTTATACCCTTATATTTGGCTTTTAAAAGGTTACACAGTGACTGAAGAAAGTAAGAGAACTGGAGAGAGAATAAAAAGGAGAGGGGTTACACAGAGGTATTGATGAACTTCTTTGAAAGGGAGCTTATGAGCACAAGACCCTTCCAGGGAACCACACATTTCTGGATGACAAAAATAGTGGCAAGAATGGCAAAGATTTCCTAGCATGAACCAGGAGCTCCAGGAATGCAATACAGTAGTCATGGAGTAACCATATGGAATATGATCCTTATGGAAATTCCTTTTGCTATAAATGTTTAAAAATTACTCTTAAAAGAAAACAAAAATAAATGAAATAAAGTTTTAGTGGAACTACATCTTGATTTTCCTATAGGAAGGTTTTCCTTCCTATCTAGAAGATCCCATTGATTTATTTGTTCAGATAGGGGTATAAGGGTGAAAAAAGGCAGCCCAAGAATTAACTTTTCATGAACCTTATGAAATGCCTTGAATAAACAAAAGAGTTTCTGGAACAGAACCAGCAAAGGCCAAATCAGTAAGGAGATATAGGAAAAAGTTAACCCAGAACTTTGCCAAAGCTGGTTCTATGAGCCATGTGCACTATTTATATGGTTGAAGTCTGGATAAGGAAGCTTTTCATTCCTGAGTAACTCAAAATTCTTTTCCTATCGTAGAGAGAGTGAAGCATCTCTACCCAAGGATACAGAATTTTAAGATGGAGAGACTATTTAGACTCCTAAGAAGGTGGGGTTTGACATATTTGTTTCTCCTAATTTAACTTCTTTTCATTGTATATAGTGTAGTAAAAGGAAAAAGACTTAATATTGTAATCAATCAAAAAGCATCTAGAAAGCACTTCCTATGCTCCAGGTACTGTTAGGCATAGAAGATAGTGATACAATGAAAATATACTATGAGCTTAAGTGTGAGTTCCTTGTATGTTTTGTTAGACAAAAGCTCTCCTTCCTTCCTTCCTTCCTTCCTTCCTTCCTTCCTTCCTTCCTTCCTTCCTTCCTTCCTCCCTCCCTTCCTTCTTTCCTTCCTTCCCTCCTTCCTTCCTTCCTTTCTTTCTTCCTTCCTTCCTTCCCTCCTTCCTTCCTTCCTTCCTTTCTTCCTTCCTTCCTTTCCTCCTTCCTTCCTTCCCTCCTTTCTTCCTTCCTTCCTTCCTTTCCTCCTTCCTTCCTTCCCTCTTTCCTTCCCTCCTTCTTTCGCTCCTTCCTTCCTTCCCTCTTTCCTTCCCTCCTCCTTTCGCTCCTTCCTTCCCAACTTCCTTCCTTCCTTCCTTCCTTC